>NC_079426.1:9904442-9911942 GCF_026213295.1 Gadus chalcogrammus
CCGCCTGAGATGACTATGACTGATACAGCCACCAAACAATCAATTTGTATCTTTCTCTCTGTCTCCGTCTCCCGTCTTCTCCCTCTGTCTAGCTCTGTCTTATTGTCTCCCACTCCCCCCCCTCGCTCTCTCTCTCTCTCTCTGTCTGTTTATGTCTGTCAACCCCTTCTCTCTCTCCCTCTGTCTTTCTCTCTCTCTCTCTCTCTCTCTCTCTCTCTCTCTCTCTCTCTCTCTCTCTCTCTCTCTCTCTCTCTCTCTCTCTCTCTCTCTCTCTCTCTCTCTCTCTATCCCGTTCTATCTCTCTCTTATTTTCTGTCATATATTCTTGTTTTTGTCCCCTCTTTCCTCCCTCTCCCTGTGGGTATTTGTGTCCCTGCCTCCTCCTCCAGCCTCTCCACAACTGTTTTGCTCATGTGCAGAACATGATGAGAAAGTGAGAGTGCGCGGGCCTGTGACACGGTGGCGTGTGAGAGTTACAATGCAATCTGTGTTTGACCTTGGAGTGCGGCTAATTTATTTGCCCATCCATCTGTGTTTTTGACACGTTACTCTTCATTTAAGAGCAGGCCTGCTGATCATCCATCCACACCACAGTAATAACTCTTAACCAACGTTTGATTCTGTCACGAGAGGTTTCGATACCGCGCTTGACAGTTTTGAGTTCACTTTGGAGGGAAACATCCCCCCAGATACTTCTGTCAGGTGAGAACACCACCAGGTACTGGCCGCTAAACCTGCTGGCTGTCTCGTTGTGCCTCGTGTTTGATGTCGTTCGACTTACTCTCACCGCAATATCGGAGAACTATATCGCTGTTAAGGGATTGAGGGATTGAGGATGGCTCAATGATTGTTTTGGTTTGCCGTTCAAACATTAGCAATTTGCTAAGTTACATTCTTGAATCCAATCATGTTGTAGAAAAGTTGGAAATCGATTCAATCAGTTTCAGTCCCTTGGTTATTGTGATTTATTTAAGGAAATGGGGGTAAAAACGTTGTTTATAAGTGTATGTGTGTGTGTGTGTGTGTGTGTGTGTGTGTGTGTGTGTGTGTGTGTGTGTGTGTGTGTGTGTGTGTGTGTGTGTGTGTGTGTGTGTGTGTTGGTGTATGCTTAGTTGTTTGTGTTTTAGTCTTTGGGATTGTTGTTTATGCTCTTGTGTGTATGCATGCATATCTATGTGCATGTATGTTTATGCATGTGTGAGAAAGTGTGTCTATTACCCATGCAGTGTGTGTGTTCTGGGGTAGGTCTGTGAGTGTGTGTTTGCGTGTCTGTGTGTGTGTGTGCGTGTGCGTGTGCGTGTGCGTGTGTGTGTGTGTGTGTGTGTGTGTGTGTGTGTGTGTGTGTGCGTGTGTGTGTGTGTGTGCGTGTGTGTGTGCACGTGTGTGCGTGTGTGTGTGTTTGTGTGTGTGTGTGTGTGTGTGTGTGTGTGTGTGTGCGTGTGTGTGTGTGTGCGAGGGAGGCGGTGCTTGCTCCTTTGCTATTCAGAAGCAATTTGTAAGGCCGGCTGTTGTAGCCGGGCCCCGGCCTAGGGAACAGCTGGAGCCTCGCGGTGATTGATAAACGCAGCGACAACAACTCCATCTCCCCCCTGAATGAAGACAAAGGCCCCACAATGGCGGCGGCGCAGCGCTACACCCGTCCGTCGTTAAGCGCGGACGGAGTACATGCCCCCCTGTCCTCAGCTGGGAGAGTCAAAATGCCAAGAGGGAGGTCAAGACCCCAGCTAATTACCATTTTATGACAAAACGCTCCCTTTGTCGGCGTTACATAATTGATTTACCTTTCAGTGGGAGATCATAATGAAGTGGGGATTAAATAGGATCAGCTTCATAAGAACATACGCACACAAAGATCTCCATACACGCACGGCTACAATGGAGGCTGGCTCCGTGGTGGAAGGAGAATTTGATTTGTGGCTCCATCGTTATGTGTTCGTACGAGCGTTAGATCTTTATCGGATAAATAGATGGGGAGAGGCGGTGGGGGAGATGATCAGAGCCTAAAGACTGATTTATATAAGAGGTAGCGTCGTTATCCTATAGTGACGTGATGTAAACGTATAGAATTATAAGTAGTGGAGAGATGAACAAGTAAGGTTTAAAAAAGCATGACGCATGCTTTAAAGATGAGCTCAGATCAGTAAGAACTCGATATAGAGATGTAAGATATAAGAGGTAGCAGTGGTGTAATACAATTATTAACATTATTATAAGAGCACATATTTCAAAACAGTAGTACACATGACATGATTGAAAGTAAAACCCCACAAAAACAAAAACATGATAATAGCGCGTGATGAAACAGAAGAATTGATATACAGTTGTTTACAATCACTGCTCATAAACCAGTGATCCCGTCACCAGTTATTTGGTGTTGCAATGTGAGCTGTATGATCAGTCATCAGAAAAACCACAATTCAATTCAATTTGGCTTTAACCGTGGATTATCTAAATGTATTGATCAGGGCGGACGGTCGTTGAATACATCATAAAGCGATCAGGGGGGCAGACAGAGATGTGTCCGACCAGGTCCAGTGCCTTGGTGTCGTGAACTCCTGCTTAGTTTGTGACCCATGCAGAAGCAGGTCAGTGGCTCGGCTTATGAGCAGCATCCTGTGTTTGTGGTTGCTGGGCACCGGTGTTACTGTGTACGTTAAGCTAGGATGAGTTTAGCATGGGAATGGATCGTTCTACATGGGGGAGTTTGTTTTGAGATATTTATTGATTATTTTTGGGGGGTGGTTCTTCTTTTTTCTAGTGGGATAATTATGAATTATTTGAAGTATCTTTTTTAAGCCTGCAATCTTTTTATCGCTGCTGAAAGGTAGATATCGTATATCAGGGGCCAATATTCTTTGTTTTTGTGTATTAAAAATAAAAATCTTCTTCTGCTCCAAATAAGCGCAGCGGCAAACCTTCCACCAATACGATTCCAACTTTGGTCCTACATGGGTAAAGCAACGACCCCCCCCTGCGCAAATGCTTCCCTGACCAAGTTGAAGGACTGGTTTCTGCTGAGAACCAAATTGAAAACTTTTCCGTGGCTAAGTGAAATGTATGGCTCTTCCTCGGCCGCAGAATAAAAACATAAAATAAAAATTGGGGAGGATTGTTCTATTCTGTTTTAATTCCAAACCCAATTCCAGACATCCTCTCTCTGCGCTCAGATAAAGTGGATCTCAGGCCCATCCATCGCCATCGTCCGCACGCGCTCCTCCGGATTCCAACTGCCAGCGCGCACACGATGAATGAGTGAATATTGATGAAAACAAAGGAGGTACACCGGGAGCTTTTTGTATTCCGTTATTGTTGGGAAGGGAGAAGGAGGGAGGAGAGAGGAGGGAGGAGAGAGGAGACACCTCTTGGGTCCCCAGGGAGCCAGGCGCTCCTCTCCATATTCACAATATTCCCAGGGAAGTTCCCGAGGAGATATCAATCTCACTTTGAGACGCCGGGCCTTCATTTGTTCGCACTAGACGCGCAGCGCGGCTCACATGACTGCTGTGATTCTTCAAAACCCACTTACAGTAGACAATCGCACATACACACACACACACACACACACACATGAAGACAAACACACACACACACACACACACACACACACACATAAACACACACACACACACACACACACACACACACACACACACACACACACACACACACAAGCATTTACACCCGCCCACACGCACAAACACACACACAAACACAAACCACACAAATATGCATCTACACACACACACACACACACACACAAACATTCAGACACATACATATGCCGACATGCATCAACACAAACACACACACACACACACACACAAACATTCAGACACATACATATACCTACATGCACCAACATAAACACACACACACAAACACACACACACACACACACACACACACACACACACACACACACACACACACACACACACACACACACACACACACACACACACACACAAATACACACAAAGCAATTTACCTCCCAGTGACACACACAGGCCAACATTATTTTTCTTCTCTCTCTCTTCTCTACACTCTCTCACACACCCTCACACACCCATAGAGTACACACAAACAAACCACAAACTCACCCACTCAACTGTCATCAGCCACTTCCAAGGAGCCCTGGACTTCGGTCTCCATGAGGTCTGACCAGAGGAACCTCTGGGCTGATCCATGGACGACTGATACAACTTAAATGACTAACTGAGAAAAAAAACTGTTGTGTGTTTATTCGGTTGTTTGTGCGGTTTGCTACGTCTCATTAATTAAATAAAATTAGAATATGGTTTCATTATGATTGAAATCCAATCTAGGACATATTTTAAATCTACAATCTGATTATCTCTCAACTCATTCCCTGTCGCTTGTGTCATCAGTCTAATGGGCTGAATATGGTTCCTTGTCGATGCAACGCAAGGGATTTTACGGACGCATTACGTCCTTGCAGACCCTCCTTGCTTCCACCGCAAGGGCCTGACGTGCGCCTCCCTCATGGTAACCTCGCGTTGAGGCGACGCAGCAGCTAGGGCTGTGATTGGTCCGCTCACTCAAACCCGACGCAGAACCAAAACAGGTTCACGACTGCGTCGAAGCATATGCATGGCGTCGACGTGGAACCATAACCGCCCCTTTACACGGCAAATTCTATGCGGCTTACCCCATGAGATCACAGTGATCGCAGTGCATATGGAAACAAATGTCAGCCTGCCCCAGGTGAGCGTTGAGCACAACGTGACACATGATCATTGCTGTATCAGGCTCCACAGCCACCGTTAGCATAGCTAGCCGGGACATTAATGAGTTCATGAAGAGGGATAATGAGATGCAACCCAGCACAAACAGCCATGCCTCACCTCAATGAACACCTCTTTCTCTCCCTGCCTGTCTCCTGCATGCTAGACACACATTCACACAGCCACGCTTCAACCATAACAAGCAAGACACATGCTGGGCAGGATAGTCGAGTGCTATGGGTGACTGCTAGCACTAAAAGGTCCTGGGTTGTCTGTTAGTCTACCTGTACGCCCCCTTGAGCGAGATGCGCTAACCCCATACCCGTCTCCTTCATGTATCGGAATCCCATGTCCCTCCCCGAAGATAACATTGAGAGGCAGCCAGCTTCTATTCTATTCTATTCTACTGAAATGGATCAGAATGAATGACATATATCAGAATGCACTGTACGTTAATTTGGATATAAGATTCTGCCCGATGACTAAACAGTAAATAGTACAATCGTTTTAAAACGTACTGCACGTGTCAAAGCTGCTTATGCAGCCATTTTCCTGACTTAGCGGGCTTTACTCTTTGTCTAATTTCCTTTCCTGTTTGCATCCCTCCCAACCCTCTGTCTCCCTCGGTCTCCGAGGTCCGTGTTCTCCGCACGTGACATCTGTAGCCCTCCCTCCCTCCCTCCCTGTCCCTCCCCGGAGATAACATAGAGAGGGAGCCAGCCCCTCCAACCTGGCCGCCGGCGGGGTTTTAGTGAGCCAATGGGCCGTGCAGGCCTCCTAGCCCCACAGAGAGGCTCCTGAGTGGAGTCCCTGGCCCCGCCGCACGCGTCCAGTTGGGCCTGCTTTACCCACACTATTGATTGCAGGTGATGGCGCTGGGCCCCGTCCAGCTGACCTCGTAAAAGGGGGGAGTCCGATACATCATTGTCCGCGGCGGAAAACCTCCAGAGACACCCCCCCCCCCCCCCCCCCCCCCCCACCGACAACAGCAACATCCGAGCAAGTCAGACCGTTGTATTATCTCTCTCTCTCGCTCTCTGCTCTGTGTCTCTGTCTCTCCGTCGCTCTGTATCTCTCCCTCTCTCTGCTCTGTCTCTCCCTCTCTCTCTCTCTCTCTCTCTCTCTCTCTCTCTCTCTCTCTCTCTCTCTCTCTCTCTCTACCCACAACGTCTATCCACCAAACACAGCCAGAGCTGTCGCTACAACTGCTACTTTGCACAGAAACGCAGACTGATGAACTAGCACGTTACGGAGCTGGTGGCTCGTTAAGAATAACCCCCACGCCTCCGACCCATCTTATCTTAGCCTCCACCACCCCCCGGACGTACGACCTCCGACGTTTCCCTTCGAAGAAGCCTCGCTCTCCTCTTCCTCCACCCATCTGCCTGCTAATTAGAAATCTTAATATGCAATCATGTTAACATTGGGCCTAATTTGTGCAGCTTGCATCTTTGTTTCCTACACACCTCACAGCAATTGATGGATATCTAATGAGCGGCAGACTCCCCTGCCAACGCGCGTCGCTTGGCGCCTAGCAGCGCATCAGCACGGGCGGCGCGGACGCACGCCTTAAATTAATTACCGCCGGACCTCTTGTAGCTGCTCACTTCTGTAAACAAACATTTTAATATGCAGTAATTAATTAAATCTGCCAAGCTGCTCCGTTCCTCCCATAGATCTTCCTTCACTCTCGCTTCCTCCGTCTTGTTAAGGAGTTTATCACGAGCTGCGTGGGACCCGCGAGAACGGGCCGGGCGGCGTGAGTCGGCGTCCCGCCGCCCGTCTGCGGCTCACTGCTAACCACTTCTCACTGCTAACCGCTACTCACTGCTAACCTCTACTGCTAACCGCTACTCACTGCTAACCTCTACTGTTAACCACTACTCACTGCTAACCGCTACTCACTGCTAACCGCTACTCACTGTTAACCGCTACTCATTGCTGCTCACCACTGCTCACTGCTAACCACTACTCACTGCTAACCTCTACTCACTGCTAACTGTTACTCACTGCTAACCGCTACTCACTGCTAACCTCCACACACGGCTAACCGCTACTCACTGCTAACCGCTACTCATTGCTGCTCACCACTGCTCACTGCTAACCGTTACTCACTGCTAACCGCTACTCACTACAAACGGATGCTTACTGCTAACCGCTGATCACTGCTAACCGCTTCTCACTGCTAACCGCTTCTCACTTCTAACCGCTTCTCACTGCTAACCGCTTCTCACTGCTAACCGCTACTCACTACTAACGGATGCTTACTGCTAACCGCTTCTCACTGCTAACCGCTACTCACTGCTAACTGTGGCTCACTGTTAATGGAAACTGTTGCACATGTACATGAGCACAAACACAAACAATGACTCGAACACACAAATACACACACATAAAAACTAAGAAATTCACCACACAGAGATACACACACAGGATAACAGTGTTATCTGGGACAGTGTGAAGCACATGATGAGGTACGACAGAGGTCTTGTTATTGACCCCCAAGAATTTCCTATTATTTTAAGATAACACACATAAATTGAGTTGAGGTGAAACATTTGTACAGTTTTCAATTGGTTTGCAAAGGTGCTCAGGTAACATCAACATGTTCCTGCTTACTAGGTATCAACATGACCCAGTGGGTGACATAAAACACCATTAAATAGAAACCACATTCGATTTAAAATGGGGTTTCTATTTATTTTTTGGTATGGATTACGCTTGAGATTAACGACTCAAATATATGTATTCTTCA
>NC_079426.1:9916942-9929442 GCF_026213295.1 Gadus chalcogrammus
TTTATGAGTTTTTGGTCCAGTAGCAATTATGGCCCCTTTAGGAGCCTAAGCGATATAAAAAAAGAATGTTCAACTACAAAATGTTTGTCAAATAGCCAAGAGAGAAGCTATAATATTTTAATGTTAGCTTTTATAGCCTGAGCATGCTCCATGGTTCTTGTGAATACTGTAGTATTGGCTTTTAACTGGTTACTCATCTGCTGTGTTCCAGCAACTAGCTTTTATACTCTTCTCCGTTGCTAGCCTCTCACACTGAAAAAAAGTTGGATAGGGTGTGTGTGTGAGTGTGTGTGTGTGTGTGTGTGTGTGTGTGTGTGTGTGTGTGTGTGTGTGTGTGTGTGTGTGTGTGTGTGTGTGTGTGTGTGTGTGTGTGTGTGTGAGAGAGAGAGAGAGTGAAAGAAGAGAGTTAAAGTGAAAGAACGATAGAGGGAAAATGCATATGTGAGAAATAAAAGGAGCTAGATTTTGTCTCATAATAATATGATTCAGTGCCAACTGAAAAACATAGGCCTTGAACACATCAGCTTCAAAGGCCTATTTTAATATTTTGCTTGCAATTTATATTCCATCATATTTGTTTTAATTTATAGATCACATCTGCTGTATATATTTAAATGGCAAGGTGGTGGCAGAGACAATCCACCAGAGAGTTGGCTGACATCACCCCTGCCCAAGTTTTTTCAGAGGTTAAGTGCATTGGCCTACTCACTGATAACAACCAGAATTGATAGCATACATATGCACGAATTTGGCAACACAATGGGTTTTACTGGCAATTTCAATAGCCTACATCCAGTATTTAACTATCAGTGGTAATTTGGGTTAAACTTTGAGATGTACAGCTTTTATAACCGTTTTAATGGCCTTTTTTTTTTTTTTTTTTTGATAGGCCACCTTCCTTCTTGTTTCATACAGCACCTGCAACAACCTATGCTCCTTTATTTCTACTTCTCCTCACCTTTATCAATTCCTAGTTCATTGGAGCAGGGCTACTTCCTTCTTTTTTTTGGTCGTCTAAACCGTTTAGTTTTGGATGATCGCTCAAAGATTCTGACAACTGGCGGAGAGAAGCTCGACGCCCAGCCGGGGAGGGAGCGCAAGAGGCCGGAGAGATCTACTGGGCTGCGTCGCCGGGACGGACCATTAGACAAGGGAAAGCAATGCCTCACAGCGTGGTCGATCAGGTAAGGATTCCTCGCTGCCTCGAACCTCTCCTCCTCCTCCCCTGCACGCCCAACACAAACCGTGTCGACGTTTGTTTGCCGGTGTCGCTGGGGCAGTGTTTCGTCTGCCTGTCCGTTTGGTCTTCTGATATATGGACTAGTTATGTGTACGCCTATTAATAATAAAGATATATTAGGCTTTGTGTTGTGTTGACATATTATTTAATAATAGGTTGACAATAATGACAAATAATGAAATAATAAACATTACTCACATTTGTTCAATTTTATTATTAGTATTAGGCCTATGTATTAATGATGAGTATTATCATTAAGCTATAATATACAATTATAATCATATCAATAATAAGAATAATTACTATTATCATTATTATTAGTAATAATGTTATTATTGTTAATTGTATTATTTGTAGGCTATTATTATTATTATTATTATTGTAACCTGGTGATGTTGTTGACTTTGTTATTGCCACTATGCATATATATTATTGTTATTATTATGTTATTTAAATTCAAGAATATCACAAGAAAAGCCTACATCACCTTATGGGGATGGGGGCTTGAATTGGAAAGCAACAACAGTCGAAACCGCTGTAATGATTTAATTAATCACTACGAAATTAAAAGTAAGTTCAAAATCAATCTCTGTTGGTGTCGATGATGGAGTCAAATGTGATACCCATCTGTTCTCGTTATAAAGCACATGAATAAGCAATTTAAGGACGCAGCTGATATCCTGCAGTTTGGCAGCGTCTCCCCATATGGCCTTCCTCAGTGGCGGGAGACGCTAACGCTGGGAGATGGAAGTGGCTCTTTGATATAACGTCTCATGCTTTGGCTATAGGCCTAATGGAACAAAGTGTCGCGGGGAAAGAGTGCACATAGCCCCCAACTATTGTTTTAGGAGGACAGGGAATATCACCGGAGGTTTCATTCATTTTCTCAACTTTTTGTGATGTATTTATTATAAGAATAATAACTATGTAACTCAGGGAGTTAGGCCTACGTTTCATGAATGGTTCATGATCTGTATCGGCCTGACTTTTCAGCATTTGACAATTAAATTGAGTAGTATGCCCAGATATAAAAATCAAATTAGACTACAGGTATATTGGAAAAAAATATCGTTCACCCAATTGAACTTTCCCCCCATCAACAAGAAGGTAAAAGGGTATTTTGAGGTGTAGAATCTGCTCAGGGGGTCCACAGGGCTGTTCGGGCTAAATATAGAGAGCGTTAGAGATTGTTGACCCGAAGATGCTTTGACAGCGAACAAAAGCTGGAGAAATTGATTTGGCTTACCTTTGTTAGAAATTCATCATTTCTGGGTGCGGGCAGTAAATAGACCGCACCCCCCAGCCCCACCTACCGCTTTTCCTCAGCCTCCACCTCCACCACCACCTTCCATCGCCTCCAACCCCATGACACTTCTGAACACTCGTTGAACTTGCACATTGTATCTCAAATGGATCCAGCGGTTGAACGTATTGGCCTACAAGAACATATATGTAGGCCTATCTCTAAATTCTCTTTATTTTTTTATTCTTACCCCACATGTCTCTCTCTGCCCACAAACGGTGAGGTGTGTGGCATACGTTCGTGGGGTTTGAAATGTTTGAAAATGATTTTGTGTAATTCAAAAAGAAGCCATATTGCACTTTTCTATTCATGCCGGACAAAACCGTTTTTTATCCTTTCATCCTATGGTTAGGCCCTGTATCCAAGAAGGGTTGCAGTATTACATTATTATAAGGCCCGGCAAATTTAATCGAAAAAAAGAGCCAACAAGAGCCTTGCTAAATCCGCGGTGTGTCAGATTTTAAGGGGGTGAAGTCAAGACTAACAGTTTCTTAATTATCACGCCATTTGTTTTGCTATACTTTGACATGGGGGCGTTGTCGAAGCGGTGCAAAGGGTACGGGGGCAAATCGGGGTGTTGTGGGGAAATAGCAGCAGCTTTAGGGCAGGAGTGCAGCGACGTGTGAAATTACAGCCCATGGTCCTACACGGTGTACCAGAAGCTTCCTCCAAAAAGGCAGAAACAAAAGAGGAATCGTCCTCAAACTTGTCCAGAGGGTGAAATGCAACACAGATCCTCTTTCTGTTCCTGGTAAACTCTGAGAAAATGTGTGTGGGATTCGAAAAATAATGTCATAAGAAAGAAAAAAATACTAAGAAAAATATTGTAGGCCTATTACAATTTATAATATTAGTATGTATTGTTATCATTATTATTAATGGCATTAGGATTAGTAGTAATATAATTATTATTATTAGTATTATTATGATGTAGGACTATATTGTTATCAGACATATTGTTAGGGTTTCGATTTTTGTAAATAATTATTTAAATAAATAGGAATATCAAATAATGCTAAAAATTATTATTATTATTATTAGAATCATTGTTATAGGCTATTGATTGTAATAATGATTATGATAATAATACTAAGTACTTTGGTTCAGATTTCTGGTTCTAAACAAACTCATTCTGATTCCTATTGAAGACGATATATTTATTTATTTTTTTTGGACCTGCAATTCCTATCTACGCTTGAAAGTGGTAGGCCTTTAAGCGCCTTCATTACATTTTAAAGTTATATAAGGGGTACAGTAAAATAATTTAAAATAAAATAAGCTAATAAAGAAGAAAGGAAATAATCACTAAACCCAACATGGCAAAAACATCCTGCAGCTTTTGTCTAATTAACAAGAGACTATCTAGGATTTTCTGCGCATGGATTTTGATCTAGGCCTACTTATTTTTCGATGAGATCAAAAATGATTATCTAACTAGGCTACAGTTGGCTTATGCTTAACCTTTGACCAAACCCACTTCTGATCAACATCATGTACCGATTTATAGTTCAGAGGAGCTGAGTGCGGATCATAACCTACGAGCGCCATCTACAGAGCGGTTGTGATAACAGCGCTTTGCTGGAGCGCAAGAGGGAATTGTGTGTGTGTGTGTGTGTGTGTGTGTGTGTGTGTGTGTGTGTGTGTGTGTGTGTGTGTGTGTGTGTGTGTGTGTGTGTGTGTGTGTGTGTGTGTGTGTGTGTGTGTGTGTGTGTGTGTGTGTGTGTGTTTGCGTGTGTGAGTGTGCGTGCGTGCGCGTGTGTGTGCGTTTGCGTGTATGCGTGTGTGTGTGTGCGTGTACGTGTAGATGTGTGTGTGTGTGTGTGTGTGTGTGTGTGTGTGTGTGTGTGTGTGTGTGTGTGTGTGTGTGTGTGTGTGTGTGTGTGTGTGTGTGTGAGTGTGTGTGTGTGTGTGTGTGTGTGTGTGTTAGAAGATGAATCTTTCGCATCTCATGGCATAGTAGATATAGGCCTATCAATTTTATAGTAGGCCTTAAGAACAATTGAACAAATTGGACTGAAATGAAATTAAAACGAGGCCTAATGCTGTGTGTGACAGGACGACACAGAGTGAGCGTGGTACTCCCATGTCATTCCAGTTAACTTTACTTCGTGTAAGAACACGAAACATGTCCCTGCTGATACATTTAATTAAAAATAATACAAATGTATTGGAGACTACTGAGTCAACTTTATCAGTGCAGATAAGTGCAGAAAAAACATATAGGTTACCATGGGCTGCTGTGGTGAGGCCATCTCAACAGAAAACAATGTAAGCGAAATCTTCTATTCCTTTTTTTTTTTTAAAGACCCTGTGCAATTCCAACAGGCCTATCTGTTCCGGACGTTGTACAACAACCACACCGAGCCCAACAGCCTGACCACTGCTCTTCCTCCTGCCATTCACCTGCCTTTATTTCTCCTTGATTCTTTCACTAGAAACTCTCATCATTTCGCGTCTCGTCTCCCTCCCCGTCCGAACTGTCGGATGCAGGAACCTCCTCGTTTGAGCTGAATTTTTTTTCCTTTTTTTTACGTGAGCGAATCACAAAGTGTTGGAATCTATTGCCTTTGTCTGACAAGTCATCCATCTCTATGCGAGGGATCTTTGGGATGAAGGGGAGGAGGAGGAGGAGGAGGAGGAGGATGGTGGTGGTGGTGGTGGTGGTGGTGGTGGTGAGGAGGAGGAGGAGGAGGAGGGTGAGGAGGAGGAGGGGGAGGAGGAGGAGGGGGGTGATCGGTGGGGAGACTGCAGCTTTTAGAAACACACACAAGGAGAAGGCTTTCATTCTCAGCCCAAAGCTTCGTTTAGGCACAGCCCATTCTCGAGGAGAGGGGGGACAGAGAGGTAGTCTCGGCGTGTCCATGTTTGCTACTGTCATCTCCGCCCCTATCTGATTCAACGCGAGCCCGCCAGTCTTCAGCCAGCGTCAGGAAGGAGGAAGGATTTTTTTGTTGGGTGGGCTGCCGCAGATTCGCGACCGGAGAAACCCGCGGGAGAGACTCGGCTATAACCACGGCCCCTCGACTTGAACCATGTCGTTTAAAGACAAATAACCGGGTGACCCGCTTTCGGCGCATGTTGCTGCTGGGACCCGTGAGCTCGGCACAGGCGTGGGTTGCGCTCTGCACCTGACAGACCCTCCGCACACCTTACACTCCGCGACCAGAGTTGTGGGGAGAAAAAAACAACATCAACAACAAGGGAGGAAAAACTTGGTAGTTTTTCGAGAGGTCCTCTCTGACCGAGTGCACCCTAAGGACACGTTACGCGCGGACTTGTTTTGAAGCTTTACGGTGAAGCATTTTTTTTACGTCTTTAAAGCTGAATTACCAAGGCGAAACGGCGACCTCAGTCGATTACCTGTCGTTCCTGTGCTATCCCATGGATATTCACTGCAAATCGGACCCCTTCTCGGCGATGCACCGTGAGTCGAGTCTTAGTTTGCCCCTGATTGTTTTCTGCATGAAACGCCTCTTTATCGTGTTGTTTTAAATAAATAGATGTGTGGATGGAAAGATTGTTTGTGCATTTAGGTTTTGTAGTGGGACAGCGTGCTTCAGGCTGCATCTTATGTGTTTGCTTGCGCTATTATGTTATGTTCTATTTGGACACGTTTAAATTCGTTTTCGCTTATTTATCTCCGAAAAGTTTCAAAAGAATGAAATTAAAATGTTTGAGTAACAGCCCAGGTTTCAGCCGACGTCTATTAAAATCCACTACACGGTGCAGCCCTAGGCTACTACATTGTTGAAAGATAGGGCATTTTAGTTTGGTGGTTTGAATAACTGTATCCCTGCATAGTTATACTATTTAAGCCTATCATTTGTAAAATAACCTGTGCTTCCACTTTATTGCTTGATGGTTAATGCAAATAGTAGCAAGCCAACTAGGCCTTTCAGAGAGTGTTACAGTTGGGAAACAATTGACTGTAAAAGCAAAAAGGAGCCCCCTATTTAAATACAATGTGTTCAATACCTCAGCTGGCCCTCTGAGGACGCACGGCTGTTTGCAGATTAATATAACCGTGTGAACGATCTCACCCCAAAAAGACGCATAATGTAGAGACCATGTTGAAAAATGAAGAACTGGGGGAAGGTGAACAAAATAGGAATAAAGAAAATGTAGGCTATTTTTGTGTTTTTCTACGCTATATTTGTAAAGCATACCAGTGCCCCGAGTAAATTATTTATCCCTTTTCATTCGCCCTATCGGCGTATGTAATATGAGTTATCAAAGCTCATTTTAAATTATTTACAATAATTGTGCAAGGAAAATTAAACAGGTTGAAACGTAAGCTGGGACATGTGGTAAGGCTGCAGGGGACGTGGTGCTCAGGGAAGATATTGTCGACCTACACCGGTTCCCCCTCAGGAGAAGTGGGCATTAGTACGGGAGTTAATTTTTCAATAAACAACTATTTTAATGTGTACAATATCCTATATATAAACATGTTTTTATTCCTGAGAAAAGTCCTAAATTGGTACATACATTGGCTTTCATTGGGAGATCCTCAAAATAATAATAATAATCATGATAGGCTACCAACTGCAACTATTATTATTATTTGATTATTATCATTATTATTACAATTATTATTATTATTATTATTATTATACGATATGCTGTGTGTTTTTATATAGTTAGCGTGTCGACATGCGTATAGGCCTATGTGTGTGTGCGGGCATAAATATATATTTTTATGAATAAGGTGATTTAAGCGCCCTGGTGTCGTCTGTATGTATGTAATGTTGTATTTGTTCTTCCGTCCTGCTGTATCCCATGTAGGGCATGGCGGGGTGAACCAGCTCGGCGGGGTGTTTGTGAACGGCAGACCCCTGCCTGACGTCGTCAGGCAGCGGATAGTCGAGCTGGCCCACCAAGGGGTCAGGCCGTGTGACATCTCCCGACAACTGCGGGTCAGTCACGGCTGCGTCAGCAAAATCCTCGGCAGGTAAGGGACCCGGTCGTCCGCAGGCCCGTGCAGCAGACATAAATCTAATGTGCACACCCTGCTCTGTTTTAGCCTCGGTCATCGCTTATCGCTGGCCATGCTTTTTTTTTTTTTCATTTTTCTTTTTGCTTGAATACAGAAATTCTGTATCCAACATTTTATATCGATCACCCTCAGCATCCCTAGACAGATAGGTCTGGACCTATATATCTATATACATATATTTTAAGAAAAAAAAGCCTGACAAGAAAAATATATAATTTAATTTAATTCCGTCCCAATGTTCAGTTCCTTCTATTATATTTTTAGGACCACAGAGATAAAGAGATAATTGTTTGAAATATTTCTTTCAGCTATCAGAAGGGATTTCAGAGGTATTTTATTTCCTATATGTGGAATGTTTGTCACCAAAATGTACTAATAGGCCATGGTGGCATGTTGTGCATGCGATTAAAGCTCATGAGGACTGATAATACTTATGACTCCAACTTTCCTTCGTCTTTTCTCGACGGTATTTGTCCCTGGTCTTCTCATTGTCTATAGCCTTCCAAGTGTAATTATTAATTATAGTGTTGTTTGGAGAAAATAATTCGTCACTGTTCATTCATCCACTAACGCTTGAGAAACAGAAAATCTGCTTTTTGTTTTGAACGTAAACTGTTAGGTAAAGCCATCTCCCATCCGAGCAGATTATTAGGCTGCATACCTTCCTTTATCGGAGCAGCCTTGCACATGTAAAGAATATATATTCTGATCGTTTCTCTCCACTAATTAAAGTGATTTCATACCAGTGCACAGCGAAAACTCAATCGGACGATAAAAAAAACAGATTGAACACCTTTTCTCGTGCCATTTAAGAACAGCTGTATATCGCCTTCATTCTTGCCATTATCTTCCTAAACAGGTACTACGAAACGGGCAGTATTAAACCCGGGGTCATTGGGGGCTCCAAACCAAAGGTCGCGACTCCCAAAGTAGTGGATAAAATAGCAGACTATAAACGACAGAACCCCACCATGTTCGCTTGGGAGATCCGGGACCGGCTCCTGGCGGAGGGGGTCTGCGATAACGACACCGTCCCGAGCGTCTCCTCCATCAACAGGTAGGTCCCCCGCGCCACCGGCCGCTGCTCCTTAACGCGTGGCCCCGAAAAACCAGTGTATCTGTATAGGGCCTCTGTCTAAGGCGCGCCCATGAATGGAATCCAACACACACATACACACCCACACAAAAAAACACATACAATGATACAATGGTATGGGGATGATGATTATAATAAAAGACAAAGACAGATTAATCATTCCGTAATTAAAAAGCGTTAATTGCCATGTGAAATAAATCCATTGAGCTGTGCGGTGGGTTGGAGTGAGGGGATAGGGCCATACCAAGAGCAGCTATTATTCGGGGTGGTCTCAGAAGTGCAATTCAATCCCCCCGCAGCCCCACCGCAGTCAGCACCGGGGATCTAAGGTTGAGGCCACGAAAATCACATCTGTCTCGATAAAAACGGATCGATAGCATGTAACCAGATCCAGCGGCAGAGGGAAACACCCGGCCCCGACCGCTCAATAGACGGACCACACTGCGCCAGAGAGGCGGGATGTTTTCCTGTGGCCGACACTCGCTTTGTTTTCACATGGGTGCCGCGTGGGACCCGGCAAACAAGCACCGAGTCAATGTGGACCCATGTACGATGGAATGAAGGTTATAGTCTACGACTCGGCTGCGTTTCGTTTGGCATTGTAGCACATTTTTTATTTATGAGAAAATATATTTTTTAGGTGCATAAATCGAATTGATATAAAAGTAGTAATAATAATAATAATATAATTATGATGGTTATTAGTAATAATATTACTATTGATAACAGGTCATTTTAGTTAATATCATTAAAATTAAATATCAATTCGGTTATTCCAGTTCCCTTCCTTCTCCAAGTGGAGCGAGACTCTCAGACCGGATATTTGGCGCGTGAAAGCCCCCCCCCCCCCAACGGACGTGCGCGAGGTGAAACAGCGCCATAGGCCTTCCGTGCGCGTGAGAGTTGTGAACTTTGGTTAGGAGGCAGCGTTCCATAGAGGTGGTCATCACCATTACATTTTAATGAGCTTGGGATGGATCACAACTCTACCCTCATAACACATTCTGGGAGAAAAACGACATTGTAAGAAAATCGTAGAAATTTGGGTGCAATTAAAAAATATATTTCACCATGGGTTCTGCTTTTCAACTCCTCTGCATGATTCGGGATAGGATATATTTAAGTTAAGAGGACAACACGTGTCTTTTATTTTGAAAATGCATGACCCTTTTAAAGAAAAAAGTGTTAATTTAACGGGAACCTTTTTATTCTAACTCTACTTTAGCCTACTTTTTTGCCATACAGTGTGGAAAGCTATGTGATTTCTCATGCAATTTATGTTTGGGTTTCATGGAAAGGGGAAATAGAGGCCTCATTTGAATCAAAGTTAGCAAGTTAGACGTGTCAACTTAAATACTGCAAGTTAATTTTGCATTTCTATTCCATTATATTTTATAGACGTTTTGCAAGTTCTATCTTTCTATCTATCCATCTTTCTATCAATCTAACCATCCATCTATCTATGCTCATTTTTCTCTACTTCTGAAAGGAGGAATATGTATACTTCAGTTGGGGTGGATGAGAATGGATAGAATAGAAAAAAGAGAGAGAGTCAGGAAATAAGCAAAAAAAGGACCCATTCTCGGTGGTCTCTCTGTGGTTGGTTCGAGGCAGTGACCTTTGCCCTCCTGACTAAAGAGGGTGTCCTGCGTTAAACACATTTTCCTTTGCGTGAATTATTAAAGCGATTACACAGACAGTGCTTCGGCCGTTTGTTTGTTAGCCGCAGAAGAAGGAATGTCCATGCCTGCCACACACACACACACACACACACACACACACACACACACACACACACACACACACACACACACACACACACACACACACACACACACACAACCACACGCACGCACGCACGCACGCACGCACGCACGCACGCACGCACGCACGCACGCACGCACGCACGCACGCACGCACGCACGCACGCACGCACGCACGCACGCACGCACGCACGCACGCACACACACACACACACACACACACACACACACACACACACACACACACACACACACACACACACACACACACACACACACACACACACGTGGAGAGAGGCAAGCCCAGGGTCCTAAGCGGCTTTCAATCATATTGATTCACATTTTAATATTTCTTTAGGGACTCTCAACTCCCTTCCTGCCTCCCCCCCCTCCCCCCCCCCCCCGCCCCTCCAGCCCCCAGTAGCGACCACTATAGCCATCCAGGCCTACGTCGTTAATTTCCCCTCCCACCACCCCGCCCCACGCCATCCAAATTGCTTATTCAATATCAACAACGTGGACTCGAAACAAAGTCCTTCAATTTACGAGCCCACCGGCCCCGCTATACTTCACGCGGTCGGCTAACCGCCTTGGTGAGATGTGGGGGAAATTCAAATCAAATATTGATATTGTGTGGATGTTGGTGCCTGCTAGTTTCTTACTTGGGGGCTGCCTGAAGCAGTGGCGGCAGCAGCGTTAGTAGTAGAGGACACTTGAGCTGGTGGAGGAGAAGGAAAACCCCCCGAGGGTGTTAACCCATACCTGTCCCATTCAGGATGGAGAGCCTGGATGCTGCATGCACTATACAATGTAAAGTATTAAAACGTGAGCGGCCGGGGGTCGAGGAGGCTGTCGTTTTTTAGCCTCTGGTTGGGATGGGCGGGAGACCCGGGAGATAGTTAGAATTTGGGATTTGGATGTTGTTTAGTAATCGCGTATCTGTCAATCAAAGGGTAATCCTAGCGCTGGTATTACAATATCTTCCCATGGGATCGATTGCGTTTGAGTTAATTTACAGCAAGTCCTGACACTGAATTAATCTTTTGTTTAAATAATTAGAAGTATGGAGAATGATATAAAAAAAGGAGATCCCTGTAGGCCTATATATAAAATATATAATACAGCTCTATATTATTTTGCATTGAATAAAAATTTGATCCCATGAAACGCCCCAAACTATATTTAGAAATCGTGTTTTAAATCTTTGATAATCACAAGGGAAAACATTGGAATCCGGATTACCATGTTTCCTATCTGTTGTAAACCGTATTATATATCGCTCATGATTTGCATTGGTTGTTTCTCTCATGGCTGCCGACCTAATCGATAGACTCGGATCCTGAGTTAACTATAGAGGCTCTGGCCGGCTGGCCGAGTGATCCACTCAAACACTGATCCAACCTCCACACATCTGCCCCCTGTGGTTAGAGATGTGGATATGAGAGAGAACAGCGACTGAGAGACAGAGAGCGAGGGTGGGAGAGAGTGGGGAGAGAGAGGGAGAGAGAGAGAGAGAGAGAGAGAGAGAGAGAGAGACAGAGAGAGAGAGAGAGAGAGAGAGAGAGAGAGAGAGAGAGAGAGAGAGAGAGAGAGCATGGATGAGGAGAGAGGAAAGTGGGGAATAAAAGATCAGGTTTGAGAGAGATGGGGAACAGGAATAAAAAAAAAAGGGAGAGAGAGGAGAGAAGAAAAGAGAGAGGAGCGGGCGAGGGACATTATTAGAGCCGGCCAGGTAGACCCACTGAAGCCCATCATTGAGGTGAATTGGTGTGATTTCATGCTTTGTTTGCAAGATCATTCAGTCCAAAGTGCAATGAAGACACCCTTTATATCACATCTCTGCCGTGTGGGGAGTTTATCATATCACGGACCCCAGAACGGAGCCGGATTGAATCCACAATCACAGCGTCGGCGGGGGAAGGGGGGGGACATCCCTCCATTCAGCCCCCTCACAGGAGGGGACAGATTACCCCTAATGCCCCAAGATTGGTTATTTGTGACAGGTACCCCAGCTATACCAACCCCCGCCCCCCTTCTTGCGATGGGAGCGCTTGTACACACGTTTGGGGCATAAAGTGGACTTGATGTGCCACATTTAAGAG
>NC_079426.1:9931942-9936942 GCF_026213295.1 Gadus chalcogrammus
TCAGACAGAGCGCCCTATATTCTCCCCTCTGATGCGAACGGACTGCTGATTTAAATGTGTCAGATTATGCATGATTAATAGGAAATGTGCAAATAATTGTATATTTTCTTACAAACTTTTTTCCCCCATATAGTTAAATATAAGTTTAATATTTAGTAATACAGTCTTTGGTGCATCTAAAGCAGCATTTTACCAAGACAAGAATGACAATTTGACTAAGAAATTGTATTTAATGACGCATTTATTTTTTGGGGGTAATATATGCTTGTGTATTACACACATGCCTGTGTGTAATACATTATTATTTCTAACTTATCCATTTGAACAGCATTGTATTTTCCATACAATTTGCTGATGTTTCTAACCTAACGCCACTGCTGCTAGCCTCCATCTTGGATCTTGGTTTGGTGCCAGTGGTGCTGAAGGCCCCCTTAGTTATTTGAGCATAACTGTTAAATCTCCCCAAAGTCACACAGGCGGTGGTGGGACCGCAACAAGGCCCTCTCTCAGTTCCAGGTTAGACGCAGCACAAAAGAGCGCCTGTGTGTTTGTCACACACAGGGCTTTACCTTTACCGGCATTCATCCACTCTTACTCTTACTCTTACTTAAGTACAGAGAGAAACCGGGGCTTACAACTGACGAAATACACAAACCTTACTGGACGAACATGTCCAATATACCCGACTCAAAACCGGATAAAACATTAGAATTCTTCCCTGGGCGTTGTAGGGAGCGTTCCCAAAAGCTAGTGAGACGCGATACACACTTTGAGTGTGGCTGGAGTCAGCCATTGCCCTTTGAGGAAGAAAGAAGGTCCCCATTACGCCAGGGCTGAGGAGATAATGTAGTGTGACACGCGCTGTGTACACTTGGCCCCGTAAGGCCGGCTCCAGGGACACAGGTGCCATAAGAGCCATTAATCTGTCCTTGTCATGTGTTATTGCAAATTAAAAGTAGCATGTTACACTGGACAGCTTCGAGAGAGAGTGGAAGAGAGAGATCGAGAGAGCGAGAGAGATCTAGATTCAAGTGTAAGTGAGAATGTGTGTACTTATGGGAGTGCTTCTGTAAATACGTGTACATGGAAGGAAAATGGAAGGTTTACATTTTGCCCAAAAAAAGGCTTAATGGAAACAGAGCAAGGGTTAGTTTGAGAATATCTAAGATTTCGTATTTATGTGTATGTAACGACGCGTGTGTGTGTGCGTGTGTGTTTGTGTGTGTGTGTGTCTGTGTGCGTGCGTGTGGTGTGTGTGTGTGTGTGTGTGTGTGTGCGTGTGCATTCTCCGTTTCCGGGTTGCTTCTTGCACACGGGTAGCATATAGTGACATTTAGACACATTTTCAATTCTGCGGAGGAAAGCTATTAATTCACAAATTAACATCTTACCCCTCCTTGCGTCTATCTTGGATGTGCAAGCCATCGAAAAGACAAAGGAAATAGCCTTAAGGGGGAACGAGAGAGAGAGAGAGAGCTTCGCCGCTATCTGCGGAGAGATTGGCTTGCATGTCTGCGAGCAGCGATACCAATTACGCTAGCGCTGGGAGAACGCGCCTCAGTGCACGCCTCACCCCACCACCCGATGCCCACCCGCAGCCCCCCCCCCCACAACACACCCCTCCCCCACCCCACCGTACCACCACAACCAGCCTCATTCCCCGCCCACTCCAAAGTGAATCTATCCATAGCCAGATTTATTTGTGTATCTCATTACAGGAAATGGAATGTTGTCCCTGCCAAATGCATTAATAGTAAAGTGGGGGAAATTAGCCTGTTGTGAGGTACGCACTCATTCTCTCTCTCTCTCTCTCTCTCTCTCTCTCTCTCTCTCTCTCTCTCTCTCTCTCTCTCTCTCTCTCTCTCTCTCTCTCTCTCCCCCTCTCTCTCTCTCCCCCTCTCCCTCTCCCTTTCCCTCTCTTTCTTTCTGTCGCTGCCTCTCTCCCTCCTTCCCCTCTCGCTCAGTCATTTATACCTACACTGGCAATGGAAGCCAAGTGCAGACGCAGAGGATTGGGTGACAACTTCCTCTTGAATAAAACGCCTAAGAAGTCGGGCCCGAAGTCGTTCGATATTGCTTTTGAATTATCAATGCAATTTTTCTTTAATACTTAAGAGTTCGGAGTCAACAATAACAACTAAAGTAAAGCACATTTTCTATTTAAATATATATCGGGAGTGTGAACTTTAAAGTACAGAGTTTAGGTTGATCTGAGTTTGATGATGAAGCCCACATTCCAAGTTCTCGGTCCGTATCGGGGTTGAGGTGATTGGTCGATTTGACCTTAGGTGTGTTAGGCAGACAGGTCTGAGTGACCCGGACTGCTGTGTGGAGGTTTTTTTATTGTGTGTTTGTGTGGGTGTGGGTGTGGGCGTGCGTGTGTGTGTACCGCTGTCCTGGATGGAACCCAGCAGAGCTCTAGGGAGGACAGCAGCGGCTGCACTACTGTGATAAATCACATGGAGAAAAGCAAAGGTCATAACTTGTGATTGTAGCGTGGGTGTGTGGATGAGATGTGTGGAAGTGGGAGTCGGTGAGTGTGCGTGTACGTACGTGTGTGTGTGTGTGTGTGTACGTGTACGTGTGTGTGTGGATGTGTGTGGATGTGTGCTTGCTTGTGTGAGTGAGCATATTCATGCTCGTGTGTGTGTGTGTGTGTGTGCGTTCGCTTAGGCCCGACCTGTCCATCGATACGTTGTTGACACGAAAGTGCGAAAATAGGAGACAGGCGACCCGTGTTGCCGTGGTCACCCTCCTTCAACAGCTTAAGGGGCAAAAAGAATAACATGGCCGATTTGATTTGTTCAAATGTGATATTTGGCCTTTTAGTAGATTGTCTGCTGTGTAAGCCTACACAGAGCACACAATCACACACACACACACACACACACACACACACACACATACACACACACACACACACACACACACACACTGACGCGTGTCACTGTGAAGGAATTCAAATGGGTTAGTGTATGGATTTTAACCTGTGTCCACGCTGGTTGGCTAGTCAAGCCGCTCCATGACAATGAGTCAATAGGGGATCGCTTTAGAGAATAACCGCAGCCACCGGCAGACGGAAATAAATGGAACCACGCGCACCACGATGGCTCCGATAGGGCGTGTGTCTGCAGGTGTGTGTGTGTGTGTGTGTGTGTGTGTGTGTGTGTGTGTGTGTGTGTGTGTGTGTGTGTGTGTGTGTGTGTGTGTGTGTGTGTGTGTGTGAGAGGGGGCACTGAGCGTAACACAGGAACGAGAAGACGTTAGGGGCCCGACAGTAGAGGGTGACACAAAGAAAAGGTTCACATCGCTCTTGTGCTCCCCTCCTCCCTCCTCCTCCTCCCTCGTCCTTCCTCCACCTCCATCCTCTCCTTTACCTTAACTCATGATCTCTCTCTTTCATGATATATCTCTGTCCCTCTCCCTCCCCCATCTCTCTTGCTCTCCCTCTCTCTCTCTCTCTCTCTCTCTTTCTCTCCCATTCCTCTCTCCCCCTCCGCCCCACTCTCCCCCTCTCTCTCTTCCACCCCTCTCTCGTCAAAACACAGTCTCCCTCCATCCTCCCCCCCCCCCCCCCGTGGTGTGTTCCTGCGTTCCCCTCCCCCCTCTCTCTGATGTTCCACATTCTCGCAGGTCAACCATATAAGCATTCAGCCATCCCAGGGTGTTGCGCAACATCGCTGTAAACACTATCAATACACACGCATCACACACCATCGCGATCCGACGCTATATTATAAGGAGAGAGAGAGAGAGAGAGCGAGAGGGGGGAAGAGAGAGAAAGAGAGAGAGAGAGAGAGAGACAGAGAGAGAGAGAGAGAGAGAGAGAGAGACCGAGAGAGAGAGGGTGAAGGGGAATTTCACTCACGAGGAGAGCAGAGAAGGAATCATGTTGGAGAAAAAGTCAATTATGGCCGCTGATGCTGAGAATTAATGGAGCGATGCATTAGTCAGCTACTGAAGGAGGACGCGAGAGGAGAGGCGAGAGGAACAAGGAGGGATATGTTAATTGTGTTTCTACACAGACTTGTGGTCCTGGGTGGCACTGCTAAATGACAAGCAGGGCCAGAATATGGGGCGATGAGGAGGGGAGAGGAGCAGGGGGAATAATTAAAGAGAAGGGGAAGTAATATGGATATAAAAGTCATGGGTGTAAGATGCTACATTTGTGTTAATAGCCAGACGTGGAGGAGCACAATTTTGCGAATACAGTGCCGTTATAACAATTAACAATTAGCGATGGAACAATTAACAATGAAACGGTTAACAGTTAACAATTCAACAATGAACAATGAAATAAAAATGGGGAGCTATTGAGAACAAAAAATAAAAATAAAGACCCCTATGCTTTCTGACAGTCAGCGTTCGATCAAATTAATAAACCCCCTTAAACCACAACATACCACAACATAACTGCATATTAACAGTCACGGTTAATGATTTCTCTCTCTCGCGCTCCCTCTCCCTCCTCCCCTCGTTCCCTACCACCTAGCGTCTCTCCCTCTCCTCCCCACCCCTCCACCTTCTTCTCCACCCTACCCCACTTCTCTTATTTCTGCTTCAGCGGTTTCATAAATAGAGCTAGCTCACAGGCAGAGGGGGGGGGCGGCCTCCCCCCTCGGGGGTTGATTCATTTATTTATTATTTTATATTTTCGTCATTATTATTCGTTTGTCTACTTTTGAAAAAAAAAACAGGAAAAAATATATACGTACTGCAGATATATATGAACAAACGCTTCGCCCTATTTGCGCTAGCATCATTTCACCTGTCAGCGGAGGCTGAATAGGCAAATGGTGGAATGATGGCTGTTCCGGATCCCAGGGAATCCCGGTGATTTACACAGGGAACACGGCACTGCATAGAATCTAATTTGCCTTTCAAACAAGCCCCGCCGCCATACCTTTCTCTCTCTCTCTCTCCGTCTCTCTCCCTCCCTCTGTCTCTCTCTCCCTCTCTCTCTTCATTTCTTTGTTATCTTATCTGGGGAACAGGAAAGA
>NC_079426.1:9941942-9959442 GCF_026213295.1 Gadus chalcogrammus
GGTGTGGGGGGTGGTGGGGGTGTGGGGGGGGGGGGTAGTTCAGGGGGCATTAAAAAGCCATTTTGAAAAGGCCCTGGCTGAATAGGCCTCACTCCTCCCACACTTCTGGCAACCATGTGGTCGGGTCATCCCGGGCCCATTGGGCTTGCCTCCATCCTGGCCCCCCTGCCCACCACCGCCTGCCCCCCCCCCCCCCCCCCCCCCCCCCAAGAACGCCTCCTCCACCGCCGCCTCCTCCCAGCCCATCTGCATGACAAAATGGGCCCTCGCGCCCAGTGGGACAGAGAGCAACAACCCGCCGGGTGCCAGGGAACAGTTGTAGGCAGACAATTAGAGTTTATCTCAGATAGAGGCAGACAAGACCGGGGTCACTGGCTCGGCCCTCCGGGACCCCCTCCCAGCCCCATTGAAACAAACAGATGCACACACGTACACACGTAGACACACACACACACACACACATGCATTTACACAGACGCAGACACACACTTACGCATATACACACATGCACAAACACACACGGATGGAGCCTCTTAAAAACACACACACTCACCACACACACACACACACTCACACTCACCACACACACACACACACACACACACACACACACACACACACACACACTCACCACACACACACACACACACACAAGCCAGCATGGATAAACACTTGGACACACTTTCAGACAGAAGGAGCAGGGTCACCAAGTCTGTTGTTATTAGCAAATAAGTCTGATGAGATCGGCAGGGATTACAGAGGATAGAATGGACTGCACCAAAGAACAATGTAATGTAAAAGAAGGGATACAATGGTTAAATAGAAAAAAAATTGATTAATCTTTATAAATATGAACATTTATCACAACCAAAACTAACAAGGCCCAATGCACCCACATCATTTTGGAAAATAAAAGGGTCGATCTATCTATTCTTTACAGATTCATCTTGTTTGTGGAAAAACTAAAACACAAAGGCTTGACTGGGAAGGTTTGTTTTCTTTTCCCTCTTCAAAAAAAAAGATGTGGACCACATGTCTCCCCTGGTAACAAAGCCCTGTGTGTCTCCTCCCTTGACTAGTCACAGGGATGACTGAAGTGGAGCACAATAAGCCAGCTGACACCCCCTCTCTCTCTCCCCCATCCCTCCCGATCCTCTCTCTCTCTCTCTCTCTCTCTCTCTCTCTCTCTCTCTCTCTCTCTCTCTCTCTCTCTCTCTCTCTCTCTCTCTCTCTCTCTCTCTCTCTCTCTCTCTCTCTCTCTCTCTCTCTCTCTCTCTGTCTCGGTCCCCAGACATCACACCAGCGCTCACCCCTCCCTTGGTAACGCATGTGGAGGGTGGGCAACTGGGGGCAATGGGGAGGTGGGGGTCAGGAAATCAAACGCACAGCTCAAATTATTCAGGGGACGACACAACGAAAGGATCATGAAAGGTTTCTGGGAGTCGACAAGCGGATCTTTTCTCAGATTCACCGCAAAATATTCCTGGTAGTTTGACTCCTTCTTAGGTGGAAGTGCTACCAGAGGATTCAACCTGAAGCCAGTTACAGTGTGCTTTAGATACGTGGTCGGGGTACGGCATCTTGCTCAAGGATTGGGATGCCGGAATTCAAACTCACGACAATGTTTAGACACACATCTCTGTTATCTGTTCTTATTGTTAAGCACTTTGCAACTTAGTTTTGAAAGGTGATAAATGAATAAAGTTATTATCCGCTCCAAATTGTTCAAACAAAGATATAACACCGACGACACGTGAAGGGTGAACAGGTAAACGCGTTGATCCACGCTGTGACTTTCTAAAGATGGCTGTTTGTTTCACTGCAGGCCAACGAGTACTCCCTCCCATCCCATCCGGGACACGACGAGGCGAAGCCCAGCTTGTCCTCCAGCGCCAGCTCCGACCTGGCCTCCAGTGTGTCCCAGACCTACTCCGTAGTCACCGGTAAGAGCCACACGCCCCCCCCCCATAGTGCACCAGTCGGCGCTACACATATGTGTTTAAGCGCTAAGGGGAAACGCAAATTAAAGAATGCATACTTATTAATTATGTATTTTATTTTATTATTTCACCAGGTACATATTGATTAATAATTAAGTATTTTTAATTAAGGTTCAAATTTGGTTTACATTTCTACCTTTTTGTTATTATTGTTTTTTTTGTTGTGGACTAGTGTATAGAAAAAGCATAATGGCAGCAAATAATTATGAAACGCCTGTTTGGTTTTATAGTTTTGTGTTTAAAAATAGACCCTTTTGTTTTCTGTGAGCAATTTGGCTCCACAATAAAAGCGCTGCTCCAGTGTTATTTATATCTAAGGCAGGCTGAGTGCCGGCACATCATTGGAGCCCATTAAATCCTACAGGCCCTTTTCTGCTCCTAACTGGCTTTTGTGTTAGCACGGAGTGGCCCACTAACAGATTGACTGCAAGCACTTTTCATGAGAGACAGCTGCTGTTCTCGCCACACTGCGACGCTGTCATCAAAAGCCGATGATGGGCCCTTGATTGACAGCCACTGCAATAGCATAGTTGTCGCGTGCTTCGGCTGTGGTGTGTGCGTGTGCGTGCGTGTGTGTGGGTGGTGGGTGTGTGGGTGTGAGAGAGAGGGAGAGAGAGAGCGAGGGAAGGAAGGTTAAAGAGGTGGAGGGCGAGTGAGGGGTAAGTAAAAGAGAAACAGAGAGTGGGTGATGGAGGAGAGGAGAGGGGAACAGAGGAGAAGGGGGATGAAGAGTAAGTGAGAAGGAGAGACGGAGAGATGGAAAGTGAGAGAGGATGATCCTGAGGAGGAGAGTGTGTGAAGGGTAAGGGCGAGTGAGGGACAGATAAAGAGAGAGAGTTGTGAAATTCATCGTATAAAATGGTTGATGTTTTCAACAGTGCGATTCCACTGAGAGTGCCTCCTTCAACTGTAGCTAAAGTCAGGTGGACAGTAGTTGATATCTGCTGTCAGGTGTGATGGCCGGAGGGTTCATTTGAATATTCTTTCGTCATTGACTCAGGGTCACGTTCCGAGGAGATGCTTGGTTTACCAAGGGCTGCACTGGCCGGAGACTACCCTCTTTAATAAACCCACACAACCCCATATCTCTCTCGCTAATGATGCAGTGAACACCATAGTCAATGCAGTGTTTCCCCACATGCATCCGGCAGTGGCACAGCGCCGCCGCTGGAGCACTAGCGCCACTGCAACCAGCCCTGCAAAAATATATATTGGGTCAATTGAGTCATGTTGGACCCCCAAAATGCTACTGGTTTGATTCAAAAACAAATACAAATCGTAGGTGCCATTGTTGTCATCAGGGAAATCTTGGGGAACACACTGACATCAATATGGTGTTCTGCTTTGGAAGAATCAAATATGCATAATGATACTGTAGGTGGAATTAGCTCACGAATCCTTTTAGACTAAATGAAGAAAAAATAATCATAGAAAGTAGCATACATATTTGATTGTGTAGAACGGAAGCAACAGTATTATAAAACCCAGTGGGAGGGCTGCAAGACTGAAAACTATATTTGCGCTCACATTAATGCTAAAACATTTGTTGTTGTGCTGTTGGAATGCATGCACCAGAGCCCTACTGGAATCCCTGATCACATTTAAACCTCTCTGTGCCCGTGCACATCAACATATTACAAGTGTGCCCCTCACACAAACCTCAGCACCGCAACATCTTAGGGCAATGAGTCCACTATTGGTAATATGGTTGTGACCGTGTGCGTGTGTTTGTGTGTGTGTTCTTGGGTTTGTGAGTGTTTGTCTGTGTGTGTGTGTTTAGTAACTTATTTGTGTGTGTGTGTGTGTGTGTGTGTGTGTGTGTGTTCTGTTAATGTGTGTGTGTCTGTTCATGTGTGTGTGTGTGTGTGTGTGTGTGTGTGTGTGTGTGTGTGTGTGTGTGTGTGTGTGTGTGTGTCAGTGTGTGCGTGCGTGTTCTTGTGCCTGTGACTGAATAGCGAAGTGGCCCTTCTCATGTGATCCTCTGGACCGGCTCTCGGCCCTCAGCTCTGTGTTATGGCTCAAAGAAAGACTCCCTTCTTACCCCCTCTGCTCAATGTGTGGGAGGTAGATTTGCCCCAGAAACCCAGGGGCCCCGGGAGAAGAAAGGTGTGTTTTTGTCTTTTATGCTGGGGCCCTGCAATAACAGTGGTCTCGCTCCAGGGAGCTCACTCACATAGCAGGTGGCCTCCGGGGCCACCTGGGGCCTCTGGGCGGAGGGGCCCTTCATACGGCCAAAGGCCACCACACCATATGTTATCGTAATAGAATAAGAAATTAAATTTGATGAATACATTTTTTATTAGTAAGATAATTATCACACTTTATATTTAACATATTATATTTGATGGTATATATCTAAGATAAATGTTTGAAATATTCTGTTTAAATTAAATTAGTTGTATACAAAATAAGATACCTTCTCAGTCTCAGACGGGTCATTTGGGAATATGCTAAAGTGCTGGTTGTAGAGTTACAGCAAATTATTATAATAATTTAAAGTTTGGAGATGAATCCCCCCGATATAAATCTATTCCAAGTTGGAACAAATTATCAATAGGACAGAATCCAAATCCTCCGTGTGTATGGAGCGATGAGGTTATATCTGTCCTTTACATGCTTTGAGATTGCAATTAAAATTTTCCAAAGTTATTGATTTTGTTGATTTTTACGTCATGGCATTTGCATAATCTATTAAAGATGAATGATTAATGAAGGCATCGGTGGGAGCTGAGCTGGGCTTTCTGCTGAATGCGGTGCATCTCTTGTGCGTTAGGGAAGAGACTGCAACACAGAGCTGGCTTGGAAACTAGCTTGGGTGAGGGGTTAAGAGAGGAGAAAATAGCAGCGTTTCACGTAGTAAGTCGTTGGTTTATTAGGAATATATATTTTTATCGATACTGATGTTGATATAATAATTATTAAAGGTGTAATACATTATTTAAAATAGCCCTAATTATGAGTGCCTTATATATGCCTTATATGCCTTACTTATATAAGTAAATATATCATTTTGTCTATAATAATTTCAAAGTTAGAAAAGTGGTGCATGTGGCTGGAGGCAGAGATGTACAGTATGATGTATGTATGGCTGGATGTATAAATCCACAGTGCACGCTTGGCTTCGCCAGATGTATGGCTACTGTACACGATTTGTGTTTGTTGGATGTACATGATGTACAGTAACCACGGGTAGCTGTGGCTGGATGCATGGATAAATGCTTGACCCTGTGTCAAAAAAAAAAGGAAAGCTCCCGATCGGAGAAGCATGAAGTGTAGAGCGCTGTGCGCCAGCCAAGGATGAACATCATGTCACAATTTACTGCTGCTGGAGCAGGAGCAGCACCTGGCTGGCTGCCCACTGCCGCAGTCTCACCCCTCTACGTCTAAGTAGGAGCATGTTAAGTGTGATAAAAACATCATGTTACTGTACCATGTACTATGGATCTGGACTCACACTCACAGGGAATAGGAGGAGGAGGTTGGGAGAAGTAATGGTTTGGGTTGCAGTGCTGGCTCGGTGGGGTGTGCACCCTGTGTTCAAGCTGTGGGGGTTACATTGTGTTAATAGGCACCCTTCTGTCTCGTTTTACTGCTTAGCAGGTGCTGGCTTTGCTATTTCTTTGCCACGATCAAAGACATCCAAACTCTTCTCTCTCTCTCCCTCTCCCTCGTTTTTTTTACTGGTATTTAGATTCAAATATATTAGAATAAAAAAGGTTAAAATACATTTTTTTAATAACCTGCGCTGCCAATCCAACTATATCTGCTTCCAAACCCCGCCTCCAAGGCCAGCAGGGCCAGCTACCGTCCAATGGTTGGCAAGCATCAAGCAGCTATGACCTGCAGTGATTGGTTCATAGCCTAGTGAGCTCAGCAGAATGCTACTCCAGCCTCCGGCTCGGAGATTAATGTTTGTTTCACCCCTCCATTTCCCCTTCATTTACTATGACAATAGCACACTAACCCTTGAGTACACATTCGATAATGAATGACTTTGGACAACTGAATCCAAGGCTTTTGTCCTTGGCGAACAGTGGACACTGTTCTGTCATCATTGATTGTAGTTTTTTGGAACTTTTCAACTTTTTGGGATATTTGTTAAATCATAAATGACAACCCTTAACAAATTTCTCATAGAAAATCATAAAGGTGTGTCTATACGTGTCTGTGTGTGTCTATACGTGTCTGTGTGTGTGATGTGATTCCCATCACAGTAAAAACGAGAAATAATAACAGCGTGTGGCACACATCGCGCAGGAAAACAACACTGACATAAAGGCCTCCGTAAACTTTCTCGCAGACTTTCCCTTCATCTCATTAATGGCGAGGCAACTACATTGCAGCTCTATCCGCAGACAAACACTTAAGGAGGGGAAGGCAGCGGCTTTCCTCCCAGTGCGGGTCTATGCTTGATGGGCTCTGCAGACGTAGCGATGGTGGGTTGGCGGTTGGTATCCGTGGTGGAGCGGAGAGAGAGACAGATGTTAGGGAGAACTCGATAGCATCTCACCACGCTCCCAGCCACGATGTGTTGGCTGTGGAGAGAGAGAGGGAGAGGGAGAGAGGGAGAGGAAAAGGAGAAGTCTCTGGGGACACCCCTCAGTTTATCTTCTATCTCCATCATCAGGGGCTCTTGATTTGACAGGATGCCTTTCCTTTTTTTATTTTATTTTTTTGTTTCTGTTGGTGTGTGCGTGTTTGGCCCCAGCTCGCGCGCGCGCGCTCTCTCTCTCTCTCGCCCTCGTCTCCAGGACAATGAGCAACACTGCGTCTGATTAGTTTCAGAGTTCAGTGGTCTTGAACGTTTCGGCGTTTGCGTCGTTTCTGTTGCTGCGCCGTAACCCCCCCCCCCCCCCCCCCCTTGCGCAACCCCCTCCTCATCTGTTTGACAACGGTTGCCGGGGGAGCCGCTGTTGGAAACAGAAGCCTGCGCGAGCAAACAGACAAACCTCCCCGACGCACGCCCACGCCAAACGTTTGTTCTCACAATCCCTTCAAGTAGCATTCCAAAGTTTCCGTCTTCAAGGCTAGCGCACCTCTTCACCGGGTCTGTACAGGACAGCCTCACAGCCAGGCCGTCGCGGCCTCACCAGTTATACTGCGTGCATCCTTCCCCCTGTTCTCCCCTCCGCCTTCTCTTTAGCGTTTTCTGTAAATATGATGAATTCATTTGATCCTTCGCCTCATTTATGTAATAGCCGACAGGACGGCAAAGAGGGGGGGGGGGGGGGGGGGGGGGGGGAAAGCGTCAGCGACAGGCATGAGGAGTGCCTTTTAGTCAGAGGTGCTGACAAGAGCGGGTCTCCACACTCACCACAGCCGCCCTTATCTTAATGAGCACATCTCCGCACACAGTCCTGTTGTAAAACAACAATGGCGGTGCATTGTCGAGGGGGAGGGGAGAGGGGGGCAGCTAATGAGGCTATCAGGGTGGCGAGGGGAGAGAGGGGAGGGAAAGAGCCATCCCCCCCCCCCCCCTCCCAACTCCCCCATCTCTCCCAAAGGCAAACAGAGCCGCCGCCGCTAACAGTCGCATGGGGGGCGAGGGCCAGAGACAGAGCTCGCATTGATTGCTTTATGGTTTCTGAAGGCAAAATTGCCTTTGGAAACTTGCATTTGCCGGGGCAATGAAAAGATGGCAGAACTCATCAGGCAAAATTATATTAGGCTCTGGAGTTTTGAACCCCCAACCCCCCCCCCCCCCCCTCCCGCCCCTTCCTCCTTCGTTTGTTTGTTTGCTTTGTGGAAGTGATTTCATTTGGTGTTTTGTATTTTTTGTGCTTTGCCGAATGCAGAGCACCGTAGAGATTACAGTGTTTGTTTACCTGAAACCTTGGGGAAATTCCTATTTTTTTTTTTTTCTCCTCGCGCGTTTGAGCTTGATTGATCAGGCACGGATGTGTTGTTGATGTTGTTGTTGCCGTAGCGTTTCCGCGGCGGTGTGTATTCACTTAGGCTGAGTGGATTACTGCGGGGAGCGCGGCGTTATGAACCAGGTGAACGAGCAAATCAACTGTTGAGGAGCACTTATCTATTCAGCATCGGTAGGAGACGTAAGGCGGTGCTGGCGGTTTTGGAAATGTAAATGTATGTAAAACGAGCAGTCTGTGTCCGTAGAGTGCCCGCGCTCATGGGCTGAGGTCGACGGGATTCGCTCCGCCGCATTACATTAAAGCACTGTTGTTTAAGCGCAAGGAGTGCGATCATAGTTTAGGAATAAATTGGCCACAGGGCAGTCGAGCTCCACATCATCGCGCTCTTATAGGACGGCTTCAGTGTACGGTTCTTTGCGTTTGGCTCACACCGTTTCTGTTCTATACAACTGTATAGAACAGAAACATGCTGGATGACACACAAAAGTGACCTTGTATCATTTGGAGGGGTACACATTCATCCAAAGCCTCTTCTTCTGCGTAAGAGAATACGAGAATGAGTGGGCGAGCGAGTGAGCGAGCGGTTAGGTGGTCGAGTGAGTGACTGAGTGGACAAGTGAGTGAGGGAGTGAGTGAGCGAGTGACGAACCGAATGGACAGACGAACAAGCCAAGTGAGAGGACAACAGAGCGAGTGTTATCGAAAAGGACCCGTGTTGATTGACATTCGAGGGACCTTATCGAACAGGGCCCGCACGTCAGGTCTGCACGTCTTCACCACATTTTACACCTTTTTTGTTTCTTTCTTTTCTTTGTCTCCTCCACCTGGCAGACCTCCACCCCCACCTGTCCTCCATGTGTGTTAAGGGGGAGCCCCATGAGGCCTCCTTTGCCCCCTTCACCCCCTCCTCCCGCGGGGTCACCCTGTCCCGCCCGCCCTGCCTCTCAGTAGACGCCTCCACCCCGGGCTACCTTGCCCATAACCAGGGCCAGGCCTGCTACAGCCAGTATGCCAGCCAGCCTATTATAGCAGGTACAGCCCGCCTCCGAGGACAACCCCCCCACCAGATTGGAATGCAATTGAAACTAGCTGATTATTTTTTATTTAACAAAGTTGTATCATAGCCATTTTTTTTCATCCCCAGTCCCGCTATAGTAGTAACGCACCTGAAGTGGTACCAAACAATGGGATTAAAGTGTTTTGTTGTTGTGAAATAGGAGCGTTTAAACCCGTTACTCTTTAGCCCCACTGTTGTGAATACACAAGACAAGCTGACTGCCCGCTGCTCATTAGGGATCACCTCTCTCTCTCTCTCTCTCTCTCTCTCTCTCTCTGTCTCTCTCTCTCTCTCACTCACTCTCTCTCTCCACCCCCCCCCTCCCTCTCTCTCTCTCTCTCTCTCTCTCTCTCTCTCTCTCTCTCTCTCTCTCTCTCTCTCTCTCTCTCTCTCTCTCTCTCTCTCTCTCTCTCTCTCTCCACCCCCCCCCCTCTCTCTCTCTCTCTCTCTCTCTCTCTCTCTCTCTCTCTCTCTCTCTCTCTCTCTCTCTCTCTGGTCTAACCCACATTGGTGCTGGGCCCCTGGTACTGGAGGCGGTGGGGTTGATGGAGGCGGAGGGAGGTCTGGAAACAGAGGCTGTAGTTCAGATGCTTGAGTGCAGTTTTGTAACGGCCCTGTTCAGACCCTCTGTCAACCTATAGTTCCCCCGAAGGCCGTCACTGTCAATTACAGAGCTGAATGTTGACCAGAGGAAACACTGTGTACCCAGCTCACATTGGCTCACTGGCAGCTCTGTGAGTGTGTGTGTGTGTGTGTGTGTGTGTGTGTGTGTGTGTGTGTGTGTGTGTGTGTGTGTGTGTGTGTGTGTGTGTGTGTGTGTGTGTGTGTGTGTGTGTGTGTGTGTGTGTGTGTGTGTGTGTGCGTGCGTGCGTGCGTGCGTGCGTGTGTGTGTGTGTGTGTGTGTGCATGTGTGTGTGTGTGTGTGTGTGTGTGTGTGTGTGTGTGTGTGTGTGTGCATGTGTGTGTGTGTGTGTGTGTGTGTGTGTGTGTGTGTGTGCATGTGTGTGTGTGTGTGTGTGTGTGTGTGTGTGTGTGTGTGTGTGTGTGTGTGTGTGCGCGATGTGTCCGATGCCCGTCTCTCGTTACAGCAGCTGAAGTGAGTCACAGACGAGCGTTGATTGGTAATTGCTTTTCACTTTCGTGAAAGCCAATGTCCTGCTCGCAATACAGTAGCCGTGTCAAAGGTCACCGTGAGGAATGTAGCCACAGTTTTAAGAAGGGTTTAGACGAAGTTGGGCCTGGATCTATCGGTTTTTTCGGTGCGACAACAATGTCAACGTCAAAAGCTATACTGTGCTACTTGTGGCACAGTATATCACACCACCCACTTCAGAGTGGGTGGTTTGATGTGGATCCCATCGATAGCACCCTACACACGGCTGCACCGGGACATACCCATGAGCGCTCTCGTTCATGTGACTTAAGCGTTTGTGTTTGCATGCAGACGACCGCCATTTTCCTAACACTTCCTTTCTCCCCCCTCTTTGTGTGTTTCAAGGTCGAGACATGGCCAGCACGACCTTGCCGGGGTACCCCCCCCACGTCCCCCCGACGGGCCAGGGCAGCTACCCCACCTCCACGCTCGCCGGCATGGTGCCCGGTAGGTGACATTAGGGTTGGGCGTTTCTTTACGACGCCGTTAATATTAGTTGGCTCTCATTACGTTTTATAACAAGTTATATAGGAGGGCCAGCCCCCGCCACTCATTCAACCTCCCCCCCCCCCCCCCCCCCCGGGAACGGGGGGGTCACCCCAGACCGGGTGACCGCTGGCACCACGGAGATTCTATTGAATTGCACTGCGGCGGGTGTGATGTCATTTACAGTATTTACATCCCACGCACACATTACCATACTGTCCCCCACGCACACACACACGCACACGCGCCCTCCCACACACGCACACGCGCCCTCCCACACACACACGCACGCACGCCGTGTCGTGACTCGGATGACCCCCCCCGAAGAGACCGCAAAATAAATCTTTACGTCCGCCCGTGCCGGCGGAGCTTGTTATAGCTCTGTTAGCGAGGGGCGGTTAGCGTGCCGTTAGCATATAGCTGCCGGCCGGCGCATTAGAAGAGCTCGATAGGCGATAACCACAATTAGCGGCTGGGAGATAGGACAGTTCCTCCGAGCCTCCGCCTCCTCCTCTCCCCCCATGCTCATTACCCCCGGCCATGTCCAGCCCACACACACACACACACGCGCGCGCCCCATCGATAAACAGGCCGCTGTGGGTCCCCCCTGCTGCCTCTTCCTCCCGGCCCTCCCCGGGCTCCGGCGGGGCCCTGGAGCGTATCTCTTCCCCCCTCTACTTAACCCGCAGTTCAGGTTCACGGCAAACAGTTAAGGGTCACAACACTGAGGCGTGGAGGGCCTGTAAATATTTAAATCACTATCTCTCTCCCGGGGACTTGCTCAAGTTACACACACACACACACACACACACACACACACACACACACACACACACACACACACACACACACACACACACACACACACACACACACACACACACACTCCACACATTCACACGCATGTGGGCTGTCGCGTGGATGCTATAGCGTGTAGATGTCTCCGGAAGGAACACGACAGGTGTTGTGCGGCGACGGGCGACGCCCACCTGTGTTGACGATTCCGGGAGGGGGGCGGGGGAGTTAAGGTGGGGATAAGGGGGAGTTAAGGGGGAGGGATAAAGGCGGAGAGCACGGCGATGTGTCAGATCAATGACACAAAGGATTTTATTTGAATAGCGGCATTAGTGCTGAAGGAACTGATTCATTGATACTCACATCCTACAACGCAAACAACCGCTCCCCATCCGGAAACACACACCTATAAACACACACGTACACACATTTGAGCGCAGGCACACAAACACACAGATACACACCCACGCGCACACACACACGCGCGCGCGTGCGCTCATGCCCGCACTGACACAACATACACACAGACACACACATACAACATGTGTATGTACCCTCACACAGGATCCTTTTTACTTATTTATTTTACTTTCATTTTTTTTCACCCCCCTGGCGAAGGACTAAGATTTAGTGAGCGGTCCAAACACTGTTAGCGCAAAGGCCATTCTTCAGCCACTTCCTATAAAACCAAGCTTTTATAGACCCATAAAGAAGAAAGAAAGAAACGGGTGTGTATGTGTGCATTTGTGTGTGTGTGTGTGTGTGTGTGTGTGTGTGTGTGTGTGTGTGTGTGTGTGTGTGTGTGTGTGTGTGTGTGTGTGTGTGTGGTGACATACCACCCCTCCCCTGCTCCTCCCAAAGCACCTTGACAGTGGATAGAGAAAACCCTCAGAGCTCAGCAGCCAATCAGCAGTGCTAATCACTTGACTGACTTCCATCGAGTGTAAGGAACGTAGTTTATAGAAATGATCCCCAAAAGTGAAATCGCTGAATAAAAACAGGAACACGGCACATAACGTAACGTGGTGTCATTAATAAGGGGGCTATGCGTCGTTTTGAAGCACAAATGAGATTGTGACCAGTGGATGCGTCCTGGCAATCAATCTAACCGGCTCTTCCTCTGTGTGTTTCATCCAGGAGGGGACTTCTCTGGAAACCCCTACTCCCACCCCCAGTACACAACCTACAATGAAGCCTGGAGGTTCAGCAACCCAGCGTTACTCAGTAAGTCATGTTCACTCAAATGTGTGTGTGTGTGTGCGTGTGCATTTGTGTGTTCGCACGTGTGTGCACGTGTGTGTGTGTGTGTGTGTGCATCTGTGTGCGTGTGTCGAGATTATAGCCCTTAATAAGTCAGTCGTAGTCTTATGGTCCTTTTTAAAGTTATTCCACTAAACGATACTTAATGCTATTTCCTAAAGGTATAGAAAGCTATTCCCTCGATAAGTTACGGGTGCATGACTAGTGAGGCGTTTGTGAGGTGGAAGTTGACACCGTGTGTTCCTACTCTTCTGTTAACTTCCAGGTTCCCCTTATTATTATAGTGCCGCGTCCCGTGGCTCAGCACCACCCACTGCTGCCACGGCCTATGACCGCCACTAGTTACCACGGCGACCGCTACAAGCTGCAGGGCCACGGCTACGGACCGCACATCGTCCCCGTCTGAGGATATGGAAGAAGAAAAAAGGATTGGGTGGGGTTTCGGGGGGGGTTTGGGGGTGCTGAGGGCAAAAAGCGAAAAGATGGAGTCCACCACATATCCAATCCCCGACCCTCCCCCTCACATCCCCCCCCTCCCCACCTCCCCCCCCCCCCCCACCCCCCCCCCCCCACACAAAACTTCGACGCCGGCGTACGTGCAGGGGTGGACCGGGACGTTTTCTGGCGGGAAGTCGCCCAGCTTCTTGTACGATACGGGCCCAGATGTGGGCCACCACGGGAACCAATAAGCCCCGCCCTCATCGCTATCTCTAGGCCGGAACACTCTCAGAATGACTTTAAGAGATTATATAAATATATATTATAAAATATAAATTGAAGAAAAAAAAAAACACGTGAAGATTACCATGTAAAAATGTTGTTTTTTTGGTTTTGTTTTGTTTTAATTTTTTGCTTCTTGTTGTTGGTGTTGTTTTTCTTCACGGAAAGTCACGTTTCCTTTGCGTTAATAACTGCAGTATTTTTCTGCTTCAAAATAAAAGTCCATGGGGAGAAGGTAGATAGAGGTCCTAAAACAGGACACTGGCAGCACAGACACTTAAACCAGTGGATCTTATTCTCCTTTAAACTCTATTAGACTCAGTGAAATCCAGGCTACGAACTGTGGAGTGAGCCTATTCATTATGCTAGTTTCCCATATTATTCCCTCTGATCCATAGCGCCTGCATTACAAGAAAAACATGTTTACTGATCCCAAACACAAAGGCAACACATCACCCTCCCTGTGGCAAACAATCATATGTAAAAATGTAAAATCATTCGTCAAAATATCGAAGACATGGTGACCGTAATTTAAAAAATTGGCGTTGCCAGAATTTTGAATTCTTTAAATTATTTTCTTTCATCATCATTTCTTTGTTTTTCTTTTTGTCTTAGTTGTTTATTTTCCTCACACTCACACTGACACATAGTCTGTCTCCTTCAACATCCATGCATGATTGTTCTTTGCTCATTTTGTTGCACTATATCCTTTGTACGAGTTTTATTCCTTTCATTTTGGTACATTCACATAAATGTAAGTCCTACTTAGCTACCTAATCCAGCAACAATATTATTTAAAAAATGATCAATCTATATTGCGTAACTGTAAAGGAAAAACTAAGTAAAACCATCCAAATAGACGGACAGAATTTGGTGTTAACCTCTCTTAAGGTTGTTTTGCCAAGAGCTTGTAGGCCATTGTCCCAACGACTTTCCTACACGAGTCTCTTCGGATCCCACATGGCTTTCAATCTCCATCCAGACACACAGTCCTACCACAAGCTGCCTACACAGTTGAACCAGCCAACTGTACCCTGGCTTCAGAAATTGCCTTACAAAAGCATTTTCAACATGGATTCATGCCTTTTGCGACTGAATGATCTGCATTGATAGATGCAGGTTAACTACTTGGTAGCTCGGGTGCGTATCCTGAGGGACTGAACGGTTTGTTGGTCCATTTGTTTCATGTCTGGTTTTGTTTTTTGTTGCTCCTGGAAAATATTTTGTGAATGTACTTTTTACTACATTTGCCAAAGACTTAGTTTGATATTTAAGATTTTATTTACAGTATATGTATGCATAAATAAAAACAGTATTATCTTTTAAATAAGTAGTCAACACTGAACATGTATGTGGTGATTTTAAACAGTCATGCATCATAGTGCATATGATAACTAGCAAAACCCCATGAAATCCAATGATAAATATTCCGTCATTTGCAAAAAAAAAAATGCTGCTTTGTAGAATGATTTGTGTATAATGTGAAGACAACTCTTCTCCTGTAAATATGAACCCACACACCATCGCAGTATCACACTAATGTACTAGTACTGGCTCCTTTTGTAGATATACAGACTAAAAACAAATCAAATGACATTTGTGTCTTAATGTATTGTTGTGTGCCGGACAAAGGCGCAGATCCTGTATAACCTGTGACAGAAACAATGACCAGGTTTCTCTTTCAAAGGCCGACACATCACATCGCTTGTCTTTTTATTTTTTATGTCATGATGACGTCACGGTGATGTCATGGTGACCAGGTTTTATGTTTCTATGCAATGAGTTAAATGGCTTTCGGTTACCTTTTTATTTTGGGTTTTTATCGTTTATTTTGTTGTTGTTGTGGTTGGGCTCAGAATAAAAAGACTTCCGAGGTCTTTGAAAAAGAAAAACGAAAACCTTTCCATCCTCTTAGTAGGCCTATTGTTTTTTGTCGCACACATTCAGTCCAGTTTCTGGTTCCTGACCTCCCCACTATATCTAACGGACGGCCTTGGCCAGAATCAAAGCGATTGTCATCGTTTGCTCTCTTAGTAAATATGTTTGATAATAACCGATACTTCAACCGCACCACGCACCATGCCTTCATTCAGCACAGACATATACATGCAGACATGGCTGCATACACACAAACGCCTAGTGAACACACCCACACAAAACTGTACATGAACATGCATACATGCACACACACACACACACACACACACACACACACACACACACACGCACGCACACACACACACGCTCTCCTTGTGTTCTTGAATCCCTGACATCAATGACATTTAACAGAAGTTAAGTTTGTTTGGGGATTCTACACCCAAGTTTACCGTAACCTTCCGCAGCGAACGCATCGTCAGACTCCATCCTAACCGTTGTCACACCCGGACGGGCTAGAAGCAGACTGCATCTCAGCCTCTCTCTCTCTATGGGAAACGCCCGTTCCTCTAAGAGTGCTTTGACTCTGGGGAAGATTCGCTCCACCATTCTCTCCTCCTCTACGCATACGAAAAGTACTTAACCCTTGGCGACGAGACTAAAGAAATGAAACCTGCGTCCTCCACCGCTGGAGAGACTGGCGGTCGGAGGAGGCGTTGTGGCTTTCGCCGGCAGGATAGCGAGAACTCTGTTTTTCGGCCGATGCTGTAAAGATGATACAGGAGACGCATCACGGACATAAAAAAAAAGACAGGATTTCTGATGATGAAAATCTATAAGAGAAGCCTCGTGGCCTCAAACACTGCTCCGTTCAGATTCCCTTTCAATTCCTTTTTTTGTGCTCATGAGAAATAAATTATTTTATATGTCAGCCGTTGGTCTCTGTGTGTCCCCTCATTATTAACCCCCTGAGAGGATGATTCAGGGTTCAAGGCTCCTGCGTGGAGGTCTGTCGTCGCTGTATTGATGTTTGGGTTTTATGAACAGGGCCACCAGTAGGCCACATAGTCTGGGAGATTGGTGTGGTTACAACGCGGTGTGTCTCCATGTGTATGTGTTGCAGTGGGAGCGAGTGTGTGTCTGTTTGTAATGTCTTTCATGTGTATGTGTGAGTATATGTGTGTGTGTACATTTGTTGTTTTGGGCGACATTATACTTTTACATTTGTATGTTATCCTGGAGTTCCCTCCGGGGATTCATAAAGTGTTATCTTATCTCATCTTATAATAATATAAAATACTTACATGAAAGCAGTATAGCTGATATATTTAAGAGAACACTGGTACAATTGTGAAACTGGGTCTGTGTGTGCACACGTGTATGTGTGTGTGTATGTGTGTGTGTGTGTGTGTGTGTGTGTGTGTGTGTGTGTGTGTGTGTGTGTGTATGTGTGTATGTGAGTGACTGAATGCTTATGTATGTGCATACGCATGTGTGTGTGTGTGTGTGTGTGTGTGTGTGTGTGTGTGTGTGTGTGTGTGTGTGTGTGTGTGTGTGTGTGTGTGTGTGTGTGTGTGCGTGAGAGAGAGTGTCAGCGTGCACGCGTGTGCATGCATGTGTGTCTAAGTGACTGTTTAGGAAAGAAAGAAAGTGAAAGAGAGAGCAAAAAACAGGGTGAGGTGGGTGGTGTTGGGGGGTGAGGTGGGTGGTGTTGGGGGATGGGGTGGGGTGTGGGGGGGCGGGGGGTTAGACAATGAACAGGAAGAGCTGGTGGAGCAGGAATGCACAGCGTCTGCCTATAAGACACCAGTATATTTAATGATGCACCACCACCAGGACCGCCGTAGCAGCACCCTGCCTCTCTGCCTCTCTCTCTCTCCCCCCAAAACACCCAGCAGCCGGCCCCCTTCACCCGGGCTGTAATTCTCCTTCCTCTCCCTCCTCTCCAACTACTGTTTATTTCATAGATCCCATGTGAAGCATCAAAATGCCGCTGTTTCTGTCAGACCCTTACTGTCCTGTATGTGTGTGTGTGTGTGTGTGTGTGTGTGTGTGTGTGTGTTTGTCATTCAGGCCTTGTTAAAAGATAGAAAACACACACACACACACACACACTTGCACTCATACCCCCCCCCCCCCCCCCTCCCCACCCCCCTTCCGCTCCCAGCTGAGAATTCCCAGTGGTAAAATTATTCCATTTAGATGGAACTTTTTTTGTCATTCCCCTGTCTAAATTGGCATATCTGGCTCTGTGGTAGAAACCAATAAACTGTGAACCCCG
>NC_079426.1:9966942-9984442 GCF_026213295.1 Gadus chalcogrammus
ATTTATGTTAAATCATCTGTATAAATTATCTAACTTATGAGAAGTTTTGTTTGCAAAAATGTACAAAAGGATTTATGCAAAAATGTGATTTAAACTACTTATATATCAATTAATTCCTCTTTATTTTTTGGGGATGGAAGAATATTGAAATACTACTCAATTATAAACAAATATGTTATAAATGTGTGGAACAATGAATGTGTGAATGTCTTTCTCAAAGCAAGTCAATAAAATTCACATTTAGGTACGTTTTTTTCAAAATGTTCCTCCTAAATAACAATAATTATAACGTCTCCCTCATTGGAGCGAGCGAGTGAACACACTAGTATGATTTAGAAAGTAAGGACTCACACACTGCCCTGTATTTCAGAAGGAGGTCACTGGGAGACAATCCCGATTGGAATGTAGAACCAATTAACCTTGTGCTTCACAACCAATGAGGAGCTAGGCATCGTTTTGGCAGTTGAGAGATTTCACCCGATCAAAAATGTTTTAAATTATTCAATTGTTAAGAATAAAAACTACTCTCACATCTCCATGCAGATCAGAAAATTAAGAAAGTGATATTTCTATTCATTCCTTAATTCAAGGTTTGCAAGTTCATTTATATTTTAGAAGTTCAATCTCAACACATACGTACATGTTAAGAAGTCTTAAATCAAATTTAATTGTTTGGCTTTTTATCAATTTTACCGTCCATCTATGTATTATTTAAGACTAAATTCGGAAAAATCCAAAGAAAAAACATCAACACATATCGGACATTTCCGCTGTTATTCATAGAGCAAAGCCCGCTGATCTTAAACTCACTTTCCTCTACCAAACAACAACAAAACATCAACCAACCTCACAAAAACTAAACCTTAACAACAGAAGGCAGCGGGGAGCCCACACCGCCAAGACTGCCAAGCGGACAGCTCAATATCCAGACATAGTGGGCCCTGTCAACGCACCCCGCACCCAGAGACAGGCAGAGAGATTGGGTGCGAGGTGATGGTGGTGGTGGTGGTGGTGGTGGAGGAGGCTTTTTTAATTATCTGTGGTGGGGTCGGACTGTGCATCATCATTAGGCAGACTAAACAGCAGTGGTCACTGGCTCAGGTAGTGGTAAACGGCACAATTAACAGGCTGAGGGGGGAGAACTGTATTCAATTTGAAAGCCTTCTCTCCTCATCCATCTCCAGTGATCAGCCGCGTTGCTGAGCTGCACCCTTTTACATTCAATTACATTAATCAGGTTATTACCCAGCAAAAAAGTCAACATTTTAATCAAGAACTGGCAAAGTAGGCCAGGACATTCGAACCAAGACAGAACTAAGTGACACTGGGATGATGTTCCAGCGCACGTGTAACATAATCTTTAACTCAGTGCGGCACACCGGGCACATTATGGAAATACTAAAAACCTATTTACATTTCAGTGATTCTGTGTTCACTTCCGCATCGGCACCTAGAATTTCAATCTGTTGAATTATGTATCCCGCACATGTAAATCAGGGAAATGATTAATATTGAGAGAAGATGATCTGACGTTGGAGCAGAGACTCCCAGACCAATCAGGCGATGTCACCCACGGAGGAGATGGTGCCACCGTGTATTTTTTGTGTGGTCCCTGACGTCCTTCACTGATGATGCACACCTGTGGGCATCACCACAACGTCATCTGTCTCAGATTGTCTGGAACTTCTTTTCTTGTACTAATGAGCCTGAGCCACAAGAGTTTGTGAGAGTGTAATTTTAAAAAAAATTGTTAATTTAAGTGCAAACAATTGAAAGATCGCCATAGTATATATCCATATTCAATTCAATGTCCCTCGCCCTCTCTCCCTCTCTCCCTCTCTCCCTCTCTCCCTCTCTCCGTCTCTCACATCAAATATGAGATTACTCTAATCCTACTGCAACAAAGATTTAATCCCATCCCCACCATGGCATCTCCCACCATGCATGTGTGTGTGTGTGTGTGTGTGTGTGTGTGTGTGTGTGTGTGTGTGTGTGTGTGTGTGTGTGTGTGTGTGTGTGTGTGTGTGTGTGTGTGTGTGTGTGTGTGTGTGTGTGCGTGCGTGCGTGCGTGTGTGTGTGCGTGCGTGTGTGTGTGTGTATGTGCGTGTGTGTGTGTCCGTGCGCGTGCGTGGGCGTGTGTGTCTAGCGCAGGTCAAGAATTCATGTATAGTGCATATTTCCCCTCCACCTCTCTGGGCTTCTTGTGCTGCAAAGCCTCTCAGAGATAATCCGTGCAGGGGTGCTGTAACCTCGGCAGGGGTGCGGGAGATGTGAAAACACAGCTGCGGTGTCCACAGCCTTAATAACTCTCCTGGCATTCTGATATCCATGGTTGCCCTCTTGAAAGGGGAAGGAGGGGAGTTGGGGGGGGAATGAGAGGGAAACGCATCCGGCTATTGTGTAGGCTTATATGCCGGGGAGGGGGGACAACTACGTCTTAATATACGTTGCGCAATTGGCCGCGCGGATGTCAAGAATTATTCATTTGGCAGCTGATGTATGAAGGGCAATTTATAAGAATATGTGCTTACCTCACGGGCCAGTTGTTATGAATATGTGCTTACCTCACAGGCCAGTTTGGAACTTGCGTTTGCTGACTGATTGCTGACTGCACACACACACACACACACACACACACACACACCGTACAACACACAGAGGAGAATCTAATTTAGCAGAAGCCCCGGCTAAGCAGTAGTTTCTCACTCATTCTCTCCATCCTTGCGAGTGGAAATCAATTCCCTGTCGTCTATGACATCCAGGGAGATGCTAGCCAGGCCTCTACTGTTTTTTTTCTTCCTCCTCTTCCTCTTCCTCTTCTTCCTCATTTTCCCCCCATGTAATGTATTTACGCTTATGTTTTTGGTGTCGTTTTTCTCTGGTTCATTTTAGCATTTTGGGCTCATTACCGGTTTCCTGCGAAGGCTGACCCGGGGATTGGGTTCTGATTAACGCCGGGAAATTCTCATTGGCTCACCCAGTAATGAGGGGAGACAGAGGTCAGTACAGCTCAATAGCAGAGATAACCACCCTTTGATCCAAACACTCATGCAGAACCTATACCTGCCACTTTGCCAGGAAGTGGAATGCCACAGAGTACTGTATCTTTCCCCTTTAAACTTCCCTGGGCTCTGATGCTTGTGTACAACAGAAAGTTCCTTCTACTTAAAACTTCCGGAAATTGAACCCTGGTGGAAGACGAAACTGTAAACTGCCCGTTCTTTAAATGAGAATGGAATATGTTTAAAATATGACCGGGGATTTTCGAGTTGTGTTTTGGTTTTAATGCACACTTAAATAGTGTCTCCTTCCTATGGAACAAATGAAAGAAAAACTGTCTTGTTAAATTGAGACCTTGTTTCCCAACGGACATCAGCGCAAAACATCTCTCGTCTTGACAAGCAATGTTAATCCATTTAGTGTAACGAACTAACATGTCCCTAATTAAAATATGCCTTTTAATGATTCACACTGACACCCCGGAAAACACTGTCACGCTTGCACCCTTTAACACGGGAATATGCTAATTGCCGTGGTAACACTGGTGTTTTTTAAATCCCAAGGCTACTGCAACATCCTCAGGGAGCCAGTGTGTTAAGAGCTCTCAGAACTCCTTCTTTTCAAAATAAGAGCCCTTTTAGCAGATGTTGGGGCAGCTCGTCACCTCTCCACAGCCAGGACGACTGGGTAACGAGTGCGGCGCCGGCGCAGGAGGAGAGACAACGTTGAATCCAATTGATTCCAACGCGATTCAATTTAGCGTTCGCCGTCCAGGGCCTTACTCCCTTCCCTCTCCTCAGTCCTTAACCCAGGGGGGGGGGGGGGGAAAAACCACACCTTGCCTTGAAGGTGCTGAAGGGTGGAATCACACACACACGCACACACACTGCTGACGTCAACCCCCAACCCGATGCCGTGGCAGCTCATTTAAAACAAATCAGGCTGATTGCTGAGTTGCTGAGCACACAAGGCCCAGGTGATAAAGCAATTAAAGGCCCCTAATTCTCTTGGTTTGGGAGGGGAGAGAAGAAAGGGGAGCCGATAATTAACTATATATAATGAAATCCTTTTGTTGCTGCCCTTTCTGTATTTCTGTTGCCCGGTGGCGGTGTGTCTGACGGGCAGGGGAGGGGGAGGAGGGGGAGAAGGGGAGAAGGGGACGTCACCTTTATGTGGATGGGTGTGAGGGAGGGGTGGTGGGGGTGGCAGGGGGGGGGGGGGGTCAGCCTCCTTTTATGGCTGGGAGTGGGGGTCCTAGTTAATGGGTTCTATTTGGACAGAGCAGGTCTATTAGGAGGTTAATTTGAAAATGAATAGTGGCGAGGGGGGAAGGAAAAGGGGGAGAAGGTGAGGTGAGGTCATAACGGGCTGACAGAGAGAACCTCGGGTCAAAAGATGGAAGAGGGAGCAGAGGAGCCAGAAGTGTTACCTTTTTTGTTCCATTTAATAGCCATCCTTAAAAAACAACCAAATACAAAATAGATTAAATTAAAAACCCATCAAATGCTAAAATGCAATCACTGAAAACAAAACCAAGCAGATCATGACCCCAGCCACAATTTCACAGCGAATAGCACAGGGGGGCTCGGCTCCTAACCACCAACTGAACCAAACCAGTGTTGTTTAAAACCCTTTCTTCCATGGGAACGTCAACACAGGTCCAACTCGGGAGAGAGGCCCTGAGCCTCAACGGGACCAAATATAGGTCAGACCAAATGAAAAAAACACTTTATTCAAACACACGGACTGCAGCCACTGCATCCTTATTCCTCCCTCCCTCCCTCATCCCTCTCTCCTCCCTCCCATCCTTCCTCCACCCCCACCCTCCAGCACCACCCTTACCCTCACCCCCCCCCTCACCCTGACGCCCAACACCCTCACCACCCACCCATCCGCTGCTGTGGAAGGGCTGGATCTGATCTGGAGTCAGTGGTGTGTGAATAATGAAGGGGTTACCGGGAGCTGGGAGAAGCCCTGTAATTCCCCGCACCAGGGGACTGGCTGGGGGGGGGGGGGGGGGGGGGGGGGGGGGGTTGAGGATAAGAGAACCCCCCCCCCCCCCCCCAGCACCCTGCCTGACACACACACACACACACACACACACACACACACACACACACACACACACACACAGACACACACACACATACACACACACACACACACACACACACATACACACACACACACACACACACAAACACACACACACACACACACACACACACCCCAGCCCTGCTCCCTGAAGCATGCCCTCATGGGGAGGCTGGTACAGACAGTATTACCCAGAATCCATGGCCAGACATAGGTGCTGTTTATCTGTCATTCATATTATGCAGTATGTGTGTGGCAGACACGCACATATATATACACACACACACAGATATATGTATATGCACGCACGCAGACACACACCATTCCTATTGTTTGTGTGCTAGTGTGCAACATTTGTCCAGTTTTTTAAATAGTCTAGCTTATTGTTCCAGTAGCGTTGCACGGCATTATTCCAAACACAATAATTGACTATGTGTGGATGATATGTATGCATTTATTTGCTAGTCATTTACTAATTATTAACGATATATTAATCCCAGACAAATTGATATATGAATGAACATTTAAAAAATGATATCAATAATACTGGTGATCTCGTCCCATCCCATCAGATCTCTCATTACCGATGGTCTTGTTTTTATATAACGACGGCCAATGACAGAGCGGGGCGGGCCCAAGCCTCGCCCGGAGATTACAATGAAGCCCATTTAAATCAACCTGCTCCTGGCGACGGCTCCACAAAGCCCCGTCCCCAGCGGCTCTTTGCGGGGTTCATCTTTCTCCCATCACCCCCGACGTGGGAGGAACCCAGCGTAGGCCGAGGTCACGCGAATTAGCATAGCATCTGGCGACAAGCGGTCACCGTGGTGCGTGGGTGTCTCCCAAGAGGGGGTCACCTTCTACATCACCGCCAAGGAAAGACCCCCCCCCCCCACCCCCCATCCAAACCCCTCATCCATCCTCCCCTTTTCTCCTATGTTCCAGGGTTAAGCATCTCCACTTTATTACGATCAAGATGTTAGCATTAAGCGAGCGGCCCGCTGATACTGTCAATAGGAACTGAGCGCCCTCTCTCTCTCTCTCTCTCTCTCTCTCCCTCTCTCCCTCTCTCTCTCCCTCTCTCCCTCTCTCTCTCTCTCTCTCTCTCTCTCTCTCTCTCTCTCTCTCTCAGGACACCACCGCCACCACCACCAGTAGGAACCTCCACGCCATCCATCATCGCAGTACTCTGGGCCCAAATCATTGCTGATCATTACGGTACCAGAGAGACCCCCCCTGCACCACCCACCACCTCCACCCCCAGCATCATGATTGGGAGATCAGGGGGAGCTGACGGGGTGATCCATCAGGGTGGGCGGCACCCCCTAACACCTCCATGTGATGGGGTTCACCTCTGGGGTCAGGGACAGGTCAGCCATTGGTGCCGCGCCTCTTCAGGCTGTGGGAGAGGAGGAGGAGGAGGAGGAGGAGGAGGAGGAGGAGGAGGGCACCTCCGTCGAGACCGAACTCCCCCACGGCTCACCCACTCACTCAGTGGGATCAGGGACACAGCGGGGGTATATAATCACATGATCCGATCGACGTCCCTTTGAGTAGGACAGAGTTAGACAGTGGACTTCCAACCCGGTAACAGCAGCCACGGAGAGAAGAGTATACGGCTCGCTTGTCAAATAGACGTGTGACAAAAAACGCTTGGAGTACTTGATATTATCAGTAAAACAATTAACGGTTAATTTGCCGGCAATTTATATCATTAATGAGCAAGAAGGTGGCATCTTGCTTTAGGATGACTAGAATAAGAACCCAGATCTTTACGGCCCCAGAAACCAACAAACCACAAGACTATCTTTTCAAATGCCAAAGCAACTCAAGGCTGGCCCCAGTAGGGAATCAAACCCTTAACCCCCGACACTCGGAGAGCCATGCTGTACCGGTTGAACTACACGTGACCTTCTACGAGTGAAACTTTCAACACCGCCGTTGATTGACACAATCCTGGCACTGTTTTTCCATGTTGTACGTACAGCCATCCTACAGCCCATATTGTTGCTGCTGTGGCTAGGCGGAGCGCCGCGGAAAAGAGGCCGACTTTAGCCTCCCCCAACTGTCGCCGCGACAACAAACGCCACCCCCGGGGGCTACGTGTTGTCATCCAAATGAGATAAGTTTATTTTCCACAGCCCGGCATTTGTTCCCTCCGCCTGTGGGGTCACGGACCACACGACGAATCAGCGGGGGGTCCCCGCGCGACGCCGCTAGCTCCACAGCGCCTTGCCCCCGCTAGCTAGGAAAAGGCTTTGGCCGCTGCCCAAATATCTGCCTGCGCCTTCTGTGCGAACGCAGGCAGCCTTAGGAAAGCAGGAGGCAGCAATATTGTGGAACAAATGTCCTCTAATCTCAGCCTGCTGGTCCAGGGTCCCCAAAGTGGGGCTTCCTGGTTGTGTGTCACCATCCCCCCCCCCCCCACAACCTCCACAGCCACCACCCCCCAACCCTTGATCGGCTACCGTTCATCGTACGCTGCTCTGTCCTTGGTGAGTTACCCAGGGTTAATGGATTGATGAGAGAACGGCGGGGGGGGGGGGCTTGGTGCTGAGGGTTTTAACGCTGTGAGAGCACAGGTGTAGCTATCATCATCATCATCATCCCAGGCATCATCATCCATAGAGATAAGTGTCCACCAGCACACACACACCCCCCCCCCCCCTTAAGCCGGAGGGAGGAGAAGACAGCGCTGGTCATCCACCCCCATGGTGATGTGAAAACTGCTATATTGTTTTTGTATCAGTGTTCTGTATATGTTGAATATCATTACATGCCAAAATGTAACATATTTAGTGCCCATTTTAGGTTTTACCTGGCTCATCTGACGCAAATTTGACTTCTGAAGAGAACTTGTGAAACTGAAACTGAAAGTACTCCCCCTGTTAATAATATATAGTTGTTAATAATATATAGTTGTTACCACAGGATCATCAGTGCATCACAGGGTACATGGCCTTCTTGAGGCCTTGCCAACTGTGTCTTGCTGTGAGGTCAGGACATCTCTCCTTCTTCTCTATATACCCTGCACCATGTCGGTATTACTCCTTTTGGTGGCTTACTCTTTGACATACTACTAGGTACCACAACATGCTCGATACCTGATCAAACTATTTTGAGTCAGTGTGCTATTTTCTCTTTATACCTCTTCAGTCTCATGCGTTTCCCATACATTTCCCATATTATCCATGTGTCTTTGATACAGAGTCGAGGACAATTTCAACCTGGGCAGATGTTTAAATCTGGACAGATGTTTAAACCAGGCCAGATGTTAACCCCCCCCCCCCCCCCCGCCCTCTCTCTCTCTCTCTCTCTCTCTCTCTCTCTCTCTCTCTCTCTCTCTCTCTCTCTCTCTCTCTATTTGTTTTTTGGAGGGGAAGTATGAATAGCTAAGGAATGGTTTCCGCTTTCAAAGGTTATGGTAAGGGCTCCTAACCATGAACTTCTCATTTCAGCTACAGTTCACACCTTTATTAGTAGGCTCTAAAATAAAACTTTTCCCGGCTGAACCACAAAGTTGAAATACTGATTCCATTGATTGAACATTTACCGTCGTAGAATATTAAACCGGGGTCTATTGAATTATTCAAACGTTTCCTAACTTAGATTTCGGTCACAGGTTTGATTCCGGATCGGATCCACTCAATAGTGTGAATCCATTCTTCAACCTAATCCAATTCCAATTCCCTTCCATCGACAGTCATCTGCCAATGATGAGACGCCCCTGTCCTATCTTTTGTTGTTCGGCATGCGAGCAGTTGGTCTATGGAGTGTGTTATTGGAAAATAATGTTTGCAATTATTTTCCTGATCACTGGTTTATCATTTTGGAATCCCTCCACTAGCAAGGGGAAAGTTCCTCGAGTTCGACAAAACAAACAGAAATGTGCTCATCTACAGCGATTCCGTGAATTTATTTTCACCATTCCGAAAAAATGATTTCAATTTATCTAACACATTTGAATAGGTAATAATTTATCTTGGGCAACATGAGTGTTGTTCGAATCAGTTTAACTATTAAGAGTTTATCTTCCTTGTTTTTAGTTTGAAAGACTAGAAAATATTACATACACACACACACTCACGTGCACACATGCATGCAGAAGAGCCCACTCACACACACACACACACACACACACACACACACACACACACACACACACACACACACACACACACACACACACACACACACACACACACACACACACACACAAAAACACAAACAGAGTTACCCACACACATCGGCACAGACACACACACACACACACACTTAAACACACACACACACACACACACATACATTCATACATACATACATACACACATACATACATACATAATATACATACATCCGTTCCACATCAGCAGTCTTGGGGGGGAGGGGGATGGGGTAGCATCTCGTCGCGAGGCGGGAGGAGAGAGGGGTGTGGGTAACCATGGCAACGGACCGGTCCCCAGCTGTCAAGGGGAGACGGGGAAGAGGATGGGTGCCACGAGCCCGGGGAGCACTTAACCTCAGCTGCTCTCCAGCTTAGAGAAGTCAAGACGCGGGCGGAGCCCTCGTCGACACCCACTTAATATGGAGACAATAGGCTCCCCCCATTAAAAAACATGGGGCCCGCTGCACAACGGCGGGGTGATGGAACACGCAAAGTTTACTGCCAAGAAGTCTCGGTACGTGAGGAATGGGTGGACAATGTCTTTGAGGACTTCACTGATTTTCTAGTGCAAGTTCAACTGCAGAGTTGAGCAAAAATATAAATATTGTATGGTGGTATTTTAATTTATCTAAAAATCTATTGAGCTGGACACCCCTACTTAACACACATGCACACAAACTGACACACTCACACACAACCACACACATACAGCCCTCACACATCCCCCCAAATTCACGTGCTTATTAACTGTTGGAGTGGATATTTGAACGCATGTTGTTCTCTGTACTATTCTGCTCCTAGGGTTGTGGATGAACAATTCTACTCCGTTCAATCCTTTAGAAATCATATTGATTTTAGGAGTTGTTATTTGTTGTTCTCAAATCTTATCACACTTGTTGGTTAGATAAACCAAATATGTCAATAAACCATCCAAAACAAGCGCATAATTGTTTGGGACCAAAATGAACATTCGGGTGTAGCAAAAAAATAACACCTTTCCACCCCTGTGGATCATGAAATCAGTTTGTCTCCTTCGGGAAGTCCATAAAAGGACCTGACAGAGCGCTCCCTTAGAGAGGGCCCGGTGCTGAACATTCTCCCACCGTTGTAATTCTTGTATTTCCATACCAAAGCTGAAACAAACATTGGCGAGCTGTATCGCTGTCGGAGTCCGTCCTTCCAGAATGTAGTCTCTATGTACCGAGCATTTCCAATCAACTCGTGTCGGATTCATATTTGTATTCAGACAAGAGCGGAAGACTTTAATCTCGGGTAAAAGTACAAAACATAGAAATAAAAGCCCTGCTAATGTTAAGTCCATATCAAGCCTGCTCTATTGGAAGACTGCATTTCATTTGTTCTCTTAAACAATGTGCTGTGTGGCCCCAAATAAAGTAAAAGTACGGGATGAAAACAGGCTTTTCTTTTACAACTTGTATTACCTCAGGTAAATAATGGAGCTGGGAGGAGATGGGTGTGTGTTAAGGGGGGGGGTCTTCTTAAGTTGACTTAAGGTGGGTGATGGGGAGAGAGAGAGGAGATGGTGTTTGGAGGATGGGGTGGGGTGGGGGGGGGGTGTCTTGGCTGGAGTCTGACAGAATGTCTTCATGGATGTGACAGGGAATTGCCGGTGACAGAGGTCAGGGGGTCAACAGGGGGAGAGTCTGTGGTTATGAAGGGGTGTGGGGGGGGGCTTTGTCTCCCCCGGACCCTGTCTCCCTTCTCTGGCTGCTTAACAGCGGCCTAATCAGGCTTTGTTGCTGCTGCCTCAGCGGCCAGACAAGGGGAAGCCCTGTTCACTTATTCTTCCATCTCCTCTGGCCTCCATTGTCTCTTTGTCTGCTGTCTCCGTCCCTGTCTCCTTGTAGCGTCACTCCCTCCCCTCTTTCATCTCACTCAACTTGAGCTGCTGTTCGACATCCTTGTAAGACAGTGTTTGTCTTTCCCTGCTTCTTATTTAATGTCTTTCGCTCTTTCTTTCTTCGACTCACGACTATCACTCTGGATTATATATTTTCTTTTATGAGTGTGTGTGTGTCTGTGCGAGAGTGTATTAGTGTGTGTGTGTGTGTGTGTGTGTGTGTGTGTGTGTGTGTGTGTGTGTGTGTGTGTGTGTGTATTTAGTCTATTAAAAAATAGATTGTAAGTGTTTTAGAATATAATTATATCATACAAAAGAGTATAGGGCTATCAGAGTATTAGGTCTATAATAGAGTGCAGGTGTATTAGAGTATGATTATATTATATCAAGCTTGTCAGACAGAAGTCAGTTGTCTTGGATTGTCAGTTGTGTACAGTTAATTTCCGGCTCCCCAAGACGAACCAAAGATTATTCACCAGTCCAAACCAACAGGCGTCCCCAAAGATCTATCCCCTCTCATGTGGACCAGGTGTTGACCAACGTTTCGTAAAAAAAAACAACAACAACAAAAAGTGTCACCAACGTAGAATCCCTAAAGACTTCAATCAAAACACTGTCAAAAGTTTCCCCATAAATTCCACAAATGACGGATTGGTTTCACATTTCTGGTGCCATTCATTTGAAATGGAGATTTTGTTGATAACCACTCAATGGAACCAGGACAAAACAAGCTTGTTTGTAGGCAGTGCGTATCCCGCTGATAGCGAATATCTGCCTCATAAACTCGGGGAGGGACAGATAGATTAGATGGGCCTGTTTATTCAGATGAAGATGACAAATGAAGCAAGCTGGGGAAAGGAAAGCTTTGGAGGACATGCGATTCATTATAGCAATGCCTGTGGGTCATTATGTTTTTATCTAAATCAGGTCTGGGCTTTGTTTCCCAGGCGGGCACGTGGGCCTGTGAGTCTCATCATACCTGTACGGACACATGCATGCAAACTGCAGCCTTAACACAACGACAAACATCTACATTTCATAAGGATGACCAATGGCCTTATTACTATTGATATTTTATTCTGCTGATACATGTGTTGAGGGGAGCGTAGGGGCTAGGGCACCTGCTGCATGATGCAAACAGCGTTGGGCTGCAGACATTGGGCATCAAACCTAGAGCCTTGAGACTGGGAGTCAAACACACGACCCCTGGACCTAATGACATTAATATTACCATAAAACCACAAACACCCTAACACACAATCTAAACCTTGTTGAGTGCCAGACACATATGGGGAGGTGCTTCGAGGTGTTTGAAGGGGGTCGGATGAGAGTGACAACGGCTCCACGGTGTCAGGGCTGATTACAGGTGATCCTCTGTGTGGTCTGCTCTGCTGACATTTGGATTTGCTATTGATCTCGCTCTATGTAAATGGTCTATGTCCGCTAGTGTCAGTACAATAGGTACGACTTTACAATGAAGGTACTTTAATTAACCCTTAATTAACATTCTTTAATGCAGTTCTAAGCAATATTATACAGCATTAGCTTAGGGGTTAGGGTAAGGGTTGGTGTTACGGTTAGGGTTTGGATTTGAGAGGATTTTAATTAATTTATTCTTTTTTTATTCCGATTCTTACTTTATTCTTATTGTCTGTTGTTTGAGTTGTGATGTTCTGCCAACCCTTGGTGCAGAAGTCCCCTACTGGGATTAATACAGTGTAATCGTAACACGGTAAACCAAAAAGCGATCCGGAATCCTGTCGGTCCCAAAGACAGCCAAAGTGAGGGGAACGTAACGTCTATGATTTAAGGGGATGATGTAAAAAAATATCCTCCCAAAGCCCATCAGAGTGTGTTTTACAGTGTAGTCTGAGTCAGCGCACACCCTATCTGTCTGAGGTGGCTGCATGGGGCGGTGGTGGTGGTGTTGGTGGGGGAGAGAGAGGTCAGTAGCCCAGCTCTGACCTCTGAGGGTCCATTTCTCTGACAGACATTTGTCACTCTGTGGAGGGCCGTGTGCACTAATAGATTATTGACCACCTCAGCAGCCTCATCACTCCGCCAAGAACACGTCCTCACCACTGCAGTCTTTATCACCACACAGGACGAAAACACGAGGTGGGAGAGTGTGTGTGTGTGTGTGTGTGTGTGTGTGTGTGTGTGTGTGTGTGTGTGTGTGTGTGTGTGTGTGTGTGTGTGTGTGTGTGTGTGTGTATGTGTGTGTGTTTTTGTGTGTGTGTGTGTGTGTGTGTGTGTGTGTGTGTGTGTGTGTGTGTCTGTGTTTCAGCGAGGGAAAAATAAAGGAAGAGGAATAGTTTTGAAAATGTGTGTGTGTGTGTGCGTGTGTGTGTACATCGGAGGCGGATATCTATATAACGCAGTAGTCGGTTGTACTGCGTCCTATAGGTGAGTACGACTGTGAAATGCCTCTAGGATTCAAAACACCTGTCACAAAGAAATGGATGGCCAACCACTGTCTATAAATTACCGTCCACAGACAGGAAATAATTGTGAAATTTGACAAGCACAATAATTCCTTGTTTTTCGCCCCGAATATATATCTATAAACGTAGTGGGAAGGTCAAGTCCATTCCTTAAGAGCGAGCAGAGTGGTGCTGGTGAATCAGAGGTCCCTGATGAGCTGAAAGGGAAACTAGGCCTTTCCTCCATATTGTGTGCTGTGCTTTTTGGCACAGTCTGGGCTTCTTAATTGTATGATAATTCATCTCCGAGCCCTCATTTACCCCCTGCCAGGCGCTTTAAATGTTGGACCAGTTTTGTGAACCAGTCTTCAGAATTTTAATTGAGCCAAAGGCTTTTAAAATGTGTCTTTCGTCTGAGGTGGCGTAAAAACGCTCATAGTTCTTAGGCTGTTTTATTTATTTAACATTACTTTCTAACTTTGTACTTGTGTGTGTGTGTATGTATGTATATGGGGGCAGAAATATGCTGTGTAACTGCTAATGAATGGTACTTTCCGCTCATTCTATAACATTACAGAATGGTAAACATCAGTGGCAATGAAATTAGCAGCGATCAGATGGATTGAAGCAGCAGTTATGGCCCATGGTGTTTAAATCAGTATGGCACATAATCACGCATACGCAGAGACACAGACACACAAAGATACACACACACACCCAGAAATACACTGATACACGGATACACAGAGCAACAGAAACAGACTCACAGTCCATTAACACACACAGACACACAAAAGCACACGCCGCCGCACACAGACCCAGCCACACACATACACAAGCAAAGATACAGAAACAAACACACACACACACACTACACATTATCCCTCTCTCTGTCTCTCTCTCTCTCTCACACACACACACACACACACACACACACACACACACACACACACACAAATTATCTCTCTCTCCGTCTCTCCGACACACACCCACATTCACACACACAAATACACATTATCTCTCTCTCTGACTCTTTCTCTCTCTCACACACACACACACACACACACACACACACACACACCCACACACTCCCCCCCACTGCTATTCCTCACCAATAGCAGCAGACATGATGGGGCAAATGCGGTCGGTGCCGGTTAACGCAGCTGAACGCATATATAATGACTGGGATCCTAGTGTGTGTGCGGGTGTGATGTTGTGCTTTTGATGTGGCGTGTTGGGTCTGCAATATGTCCCTCTCCAGCAATTCTTATTATAACTACCTGCTGTTCGCCTGCCCGCCGCCCTGTCTGTCACGCGGTCTGGGGGACGTTTAGGGGCCCATTCTTGTGCTATTGCGTGTTGAGCCACGGGAGGCCTATTAATTTGAGCCGAGCCGGTCCTCTCCAGGGGTGCCCGGGACCCACAAGCGCGCGCTGTCCCTTTGTTGAGGAGCCATTTACATCTGTGGTCAATGAGTAATGACAGCTCCGACGCAGTGTGGACCGCCGCTGCACACACACACAGCACCGCATTCGCCAGAGGAAAGCCCTGTGCGTGTGGGCGTGTGTGCGCGTGTACACACACACACACACACACACACACACACACGCAGACACGTACAGTGTGTGTGCACACAAACAGACTCACGTTCAAGGCTACCACTCAAACACGCGGGATCTCTCTGAAACACAAGTCATGCAAGCACACACAAACACACACACACAAACACACACGCACACACATACAACTGATGCTCTCAAATGCATACACTCTATATCTCTTACATTGTCTCAATCACACACACACACACACACACACACACACACACACACACACACACACACACACACACACACAGACATACACAAAAACGCACACACATGCATAGAGTTTGTGCTAGACATAAAAGCAGGTACAAGCAGTGATGAAGAGGAAGAGATTAGATGAGAACATGACACTATAGTTTGTTTGTTAGAAGAAAGTTGATCTTGAAGTCTGGTTCTGGCTTCAAGACCGCTAAATGCCACAAGGTTAAGATATGAGGGAGAGAGGGAGAGAGAGAGAGAGAGAGAGACACACACACACACACACACACACACACACACACACACACACACACACACACACACACACACACACACACACACACACACACACACACACACACACACACACACAAACAAAAACAACCAGACACACACACACACACACACACATGCATCTCTCCTTTGTTGATCGTCCGCGAGGTTTGAGACGGCTGTTGTTCTGGCAGCGCACCAATCGTATTTGACCCAGTAAATTAGCCACGTTGGCTGATCTGCTGCCGCGCTAATGTCGAGGATTCATTTTCCATCGGGTTGCACACACACTCCTGGCACGGTGTCTGTGTCACCGTGGCCGCGCACAGGAGAGGGGCAGGGGGACGGCAGGGCTGCGCCGCCGCTACCACACATCATAGAATGTTAACCCTTCTCTCCTCCCCGGCAAATGGCAGCAGATGGCACAGCACACTCCAGCACTTAACAGCTGTCAGTTTACCAAGGAAGGCAGCGGCTCTGCGGTGCCTTCCTTCCCCCTCTCTTCCTGTCTGGGACACTGGGAGGGTTTTAAAGACGTAATAAGTGAACTGGTGCCGGCGCCGTTTCACATCCTAATGAATCGAATGTTACAGCGGAGCAGGAAGCGTGCGTCCTCGCCGGGAGAGAGAGAACGAGTCGGCGAGAGAGCGAGCTGGTGCAACAGTAGGCTGGGGGTGGGCACTGTGGAGTTGGGATGTATGCACACGCACGCGCGCACACACACAGGTACATACATCCGCAAACACACTGGTACATATGCACACGCATAGAAACACACACACACACATACTAAGAACACATGCATCCAACGGCTCACACACACACACACACACACACACACACACACACACACACACACATATATACTATAAACACATGTGTACAACGCCTCACACACACACAGACACAGGTATACACACACACACACACAAACTCAGGACACATGGACACACACGCACACACACACACAGACACACACACTCCTTCCCACACACAAAAGCACAATCACAAGGACAAACACATCCTTGCACTCAGTACGTACACAGGCGGTCGCATGCACACCCCCATCTGCGCGGGGGGCTGGCGGGGAGCTCTTGCGGTGCGCCGAGACGCGGCGCCGCGGCGGCAGGTTGGGGTTTTCCGTACCGTCACCCGAGCGATGCCGCCGCCGCCGCCGCCGCCGCTCCCCCCGGAGCGCCCCCCCTTCAGCTGCCACTCCGCCTAAATTAATACTGAGGCCTCCGAACGCCGGCCGCATTGTGGGCCCGGGAGCGCGAGCAGAGCTGCGGTCGGCCCAAGTGGAGGCTGGGGAATTGTTCTGCTAACCCAGAGCCACGGCCCCTTATTCCCTTTATTTACATGATAAAGGAGTCAGCCACAGGGAGAGAGGCTCTGTGTGTGTGTGTGTGTGTGTGTGTGTGTGTGTGTGTGTGTGTGTGTGTGTTGTTTCCATTTGTTCATTTCTTTACCAACATCAGTTCTCTTCCATGGGGAGCATGCGGGGGGGAAATCATCGCGGCAATTTCGGTGGAGTTTAACACCCTCGCTGAAAACACAGGGCCGGGGAATTGCTTCTGAGTGTCTCTTGTCGCTCGTCCCACGGCCGAGCTGCACCAAGGACCGGAGAGAGGGGGAGAGCGAGAGAGCGAGAGAGCGAGAGAGAGAGAGAGAGAGAGAGAGAGAGAGAGAGAGAGAGAGAGAGCGAGAGAGAGGCAAGACTGAGCAAGAGAAAGTGAGAGAGGAATGGAAGGGAAGAGAGGGAGTAGGGAGTGGGAGATCGAATGAGAGTCATAGAAGGTGAGAGAAAGAGAAAGAGAAAGAGGCAAGAGAATGAGATTAAGCAGAGAGAGAAGGGAAGACAGAGAGACTGGGAAAGGGA
>NC_079426.1:9986942-10024442 GCF_026213295.1 Gadus chalcogrammus
ACATCCAGAGAAAAGACTGGAAACAGTGGCTTTAGTAAAATGAGATATCCCCTTACTGGGTGATGTCAGTATAAAATGAGAAGAAGATGATTAGGAAGACACAAATGCAACCCTTGTTCTGCAAAATGGGAAAACAAATTTAGGCAAAAGGTCTAATTGAACAGAAATTAAAGATTTTATGGGATGCTGCTGGCAGAGGTTTTATTGTTTGTGTGTGTGTGTGTGTGTGTGTGTATGTGTGTGTGTGTGTGTGTGTGTGTGCATGTGTGTATTTTTGTGTGTGTGCCAGTGGCTGTGAGCACATCCTGTGTCTCTGTGTGTGTGTGTGTGTGTGTGTGTGTGTGTGTGTGTGTGTGTGTGTGTGTGTGTGTGTGTGTGTGTGTGTGTGTGTGTGTGTGTGTTCATGCCTGCGTGTGTGTGTGTGTGCGTGTGCCCGTGCCTGTGTGTATGTTTGTGTGTGCGTGCCTCTGAGCGTGCATGCCTACGGGTGTATATGGTTGCCTGCATGCACGCCTGTGCGGGGATGCCTGCGTATGAGCGTGTGCATCACTGCTGTCTGTGTAATGCGGCTGTAGGTCTGGCACCTGGGGTCTGGGCGTTAGAATTCCCTGCAGAACGCACTGTCTCTCCAGTTTAACTACACCGAAAAACTCCATAAGTTTGGGATGCAAATGAGCATGTTACATTAAGTCACACCAGCTCATGCAGAGAGAGTCGGCTTCCTCACTAAGTGGCCTTCATTTTCCCTGATACACAAACAAGCAGACTCACAAACAAACGCCTGCATCGACTCATTTGTGGCGATGATAAAAATACAAATCCCAAATGGACTAAGATATAAAACGCTACTTACGGAAATGTTGGTTTTCCTTTCCAGCGTCTTATTCAGGATGATTCTTCATCGTTAAAGAAAAGACAATCTCTTCTGTACAGTCTCCTTGCTATGATACAAGGGCAGGTGTTGGAGGTGAAAACACGAGAATGGACCCACATTTCTTTGTGTGTCTCTACGACGGTAGTGTACAGTATAATCCCTGTCCTTGTGTGCAAATCAGGTGGCTACCTGAGGATATGTACTGTATGTGTTTCTACCGCTCGTCCCAACAGCTTGTCAGGAACAGTTTAAGGGGTACAATTTCTGAGGAATGAACCATATACAACCTCATTAGATGGGCAAATAAGAGGCGGTAGAGAATTTCGAGTTAAGCTCCATTACAGCCTGAATACTGCCACTCTGTCTGATTATAGCTCTCCATCTCAAACTGCGTGATAATCCTGCGCTCATGGAACTCCTGTGGACACTTCTTTGGAGAAAAAAGGTTCAATCCTAAGTGAAAATAAAATATCTGGCATCTCTAAACTAAATGTATGGTAATGGATGGTTCCCATTACTCACCGTTATTAGGCCAGGAATGCAGACAATCACTCAAAATACCCAAATATACCAAAAGTACAAACCACACCATCAGCAGCCCAACAAATACAATGTAACGATGGCTACTGGAAACTATGCTCTTATTGTAAAACAAGAATGCAAAAGTCACTCAAAATCAAAATGTTAATTAAGGAATAAACCTAAGGTTTTTTTGACCTGTTCCATTCTTAGCTTACCCTGAGTACATTTAATAAAAAGGTGTGTGGCGAACATGAATGCAGAAATCACTCAAAAATCCAAATGAGATCAATTTATTCAACGTCTTCATTCAAAGGAAGAAAACCCTGTGTTGTTTCTCTCTCAACTGTATCGGTCACATCCTCAGCCCACCGCGACAAATACAATAAAAAGGTGTGTAATGGGGGACATTAGAGGGGGCCTATAGTGTACAAAGGCAGGATTTAATTTGCATGGCAGATTAGGACCACTGGTGAGACCACCGCCTCGGGGGGGCAAAGTCAACCTTTTTTGTTCCAATCTCTTTTATTCCCTTTATTAATAGGATCTGGTCGACTTCCAATCCATTAAGTCCATTGAGTCAATATAATCTGATTTGAAATCCGGCATGAAAATGCTTAACCTGTGGCTAAGGGGTTCCATGCTGGGCTTTCTTTGCCCCGGCTTGTTTCCTGCTGTTAGGGGACTCTGTGGAAGGGGATGAAGCTGTATGCTGGAGAACAGAGACACTGCTCCTGTTAAGGACCATATACCACCTCTGATCTCGCTTCTGAAGATGGATGAAACGGTGTTGTTTCTCCATTCGTCTATGTACTGTGAATTAATGCCATCATCCATCCATGGGCGTGCAGAGTGAGGTATCATTACAGGCTAATTTTGTTAAATTCACAGTGGACACTGAATCATAGGGACAACAGTGTTGTGTTGTTTTATTCATCGACTGTTGTGTGGCACCTGTTTGTGTGTGTGTGTGTGTGTGTGTGTGTGTGTGTGTGTGTGTGTGTGTGTGTGTGTGTGTGTGTGTGTGTGTGTGTGTGTGTGTGTGTGTGTCTCTCTCTCTCTCTGTGTGTTCGGTGCAATGCCCATGGTTCGCTTATAAAGAAAAAGGAGGAGGGAGAGGAGGAGAAGGAAGGAGAGGAGAACAGGGAGAAGCACTATTAGTATAACACACAAAATCAAAAGCATGGAATCTTCTCCTGGGCTCCCTATTTCAAATCCCTTAAAGGGGGTGGGAGTGGGTGAGAGAGGGTGACTTCGAGAGAGAGAGAGAGAGAGAGAGAGAGAGAGAGAGAGAGAGAGAGAGAGAGAGAGAGAGAGAGAGAGAGAGAGAGAGAGAGAGAGAGAGAGAGAGAGAGAGAGAGAGAGAGAGAGAGAGAGAGAGAGAGAGAGAGACTCAACACTGCTGGAGGCTTTCTGGTCTCTGCCCTCTGTGCACCGGTCTGGCTGGGGCCAAGTTACGCCTCAATGGTCTGGCTAGCCTCAGCTTTGCACACACACACACACACACACACACACACACACACACACACACACACACACACACACACACACACACACACACACACACACACACACACACACACACACACACACACACACACACACAGCTGGGGTGGCCAGTTATTAGACAGAGAGAAGAGAATACATGCTTTCACAAAATGCTTGCATTTATAAATATATTTACACAGCCTAAATCTCATCTGACAAGCCTAACCTATGGACATGGGAGGGCTATTTGCCTGACAGGTCAGAATTGTGGATGATATAAAGAAGGTGATTCACAATGAGGTAGATCTGGAGGAGACTGCACACAACCAGAGACATTTTCATTATACCTAATTTTACAATTGCGCACTTATTTTTTAAATGTGCTCCCACTGAGATGTTGCCGTCAAAACCTGAGAAGAAAACAACCGCATATAATCTTGCCTTTCAACTTTGATGTACTATAATCTTCAGTCTTATTCAATGCGCCCGCAGGGCTTTTTCATATTCATATTACCCAATGTAGTTTGCTTTCAATGCGATAGAGAAATTAATATTACCTGTAGTTTTAGAAAAAACAACAACTGTGTTGTCAACCCTGACGTACATCGGCCACCCCTCCCCCCACCACACACACACACACACACACATACACACAAACACAGACACCGAAACACACGCACACCGAACACAAACACACACACACACCTCCCCCCTCCTGCATCTTATTATCGCGCGTGGTAACACCAGACGCAACAATGTTTTGCTAACAGTTCATGCATTACCACTCGGGGGAGGTCTTAGCATCGCGCCTCCCCGCCTCACCAGCACACGTTGGCCCGCTGTGGGTTGGCGGTGTGGGGGGGGGGGGGGGGGGCGGAGGCTGAGAAACACAAGACAACATAACGCCGCTGATCAGAGCTGTTGATCCCGCCTGTCTCTCTCACACAGACGCACACAGACGCCCGGCTGACAGGAGTGAAGCGCTGGAGTGGGGCTCGGGCGAGAAGGCGCTGGATCCCGGGGATGTTGGTCCGGCGCTGGTTAGTTAAAACAGCTCCGCTCCCCTCAGCCCGTCTCGGGCCCCCCACAGGTCATGTGTGTGGGTCTGCGGCTCTTGACAACCTCAATGGAGGCATTGAGGGGCCACGCGCTAGCTGGAGCGCGGCGGCGGCGGCGGCTGGGAACAGGCGGTTTGTACCAGGATAGGCTGTGAGTTGCTTATCCAATACCGTACTCATACATGCACACACACACACACACACACACACACACACACACACACACACACACACACACACACACACACACACACACACACACACACACACACACACATACTGTATGGGCTTAGGACCACGCATGCATTCACTCGTACACGTCTATGTGCATGCATACGCACTGGTGCACACACATACATGCATGCCAATGTACATAGTCAGCACACACACATACAGACACACACACATGCAAGCATGCACAAAAACACACATACATGTACCTGTTTGGCACACGTACACACGCATAGACACACACACACACACACACACACATGGTCAAAAGGTGCACACACAAACACACACGACTGTTGACTACCATGCAACATGTGTGTGTGTGTGTGTGTGTGTGTGTGTGTGTGTGTGTGTGTGTGTGTGTGTGTGTGTGTGTGTGTGTGTGTGTGTGTGTGTGTGTGTGTGTGTGTGTGTGTGTGTGTGTGTGTGTGAAGAGAAGTTGAGATGTTGCTGTTTAATTTGTAAAACAGGGCTGAGAGGAGAAAGGGGGCCAGAGAGAGAAGGAGGCAATTAGAGGCTCTTCTTGCTGAGGACTTGACTGTGTTCCCGTTCAGCCTCACACAATGATTCATGTCAGAGGATTTGTCACCTTGCACAGGGGCCTTCACACTGAGCCTTTCACAACACGCACAATGGGGAGAAGGGGGGGGGGGGGGGGGGGGGAGAAGGGCCCCTAAAAAAAAAGACAACTCATAACAAAAAAAAGTAAAACGCACAATCCTCCTGTGAGGATTTGGTTTGGTTTTGGGTGGAGGAGGGGGGAGTTATATAACTCACCAATTATCAAAACACGTCTTCCTCGCCTGCAGCCCCCCTCCCCCCCTCTCCTCCTCCTCCAGCGTCTGTTTGTAAGACTCACAGAATATCTTGCAGTGCCACTGAAGAGTGTATAATGCCTGTTGTGTGCCCACATGACTGGCCCAAACACTCCTTTCTGCCCCGTTGCTTCCCCACCACCTCCACCACCAGACCGTCCACTCCCCGACCACCACCACCAACACCACCCCCCCCCAGGGCTGTATAATGGTGGTCTGGGGGGCTCTGGAGGCTCAGAGCAGGCCTCGCTATAACAAAGCCAGAGAGGTTTGTAGCAGAACGAACAGGAGAGTGCGTTTGCGAGCCACTTGCCAAAAACTAATTTCCAGCAGGAGAGAGAGAGGGGGCTTTTCTGTGGGACACAGTGGCAGCGGCATGACTGTTTAGGGGGTTTATATATCTCGGAGAGAGGGTGGGTGGAGGTGGATGGGAGAGGAGGGGGAACAGAGGGGATGGATACATGGGTCTTGTGTGTGTGTGTCCAGAGAGTTGCCCGCACAAGCACGAGACCAAGCTCACAAATTGCTGCTCTCCTGGAAAAAAATACAATCCTAAGTCACGTTCAAAAATAGGGTATATTTTTGTTGTTGCATTCAATTTTCTAACTTTTTTTCGTAACTTTATTTCACCAGTACGCAAAATTATAAAATGGTAAAGAAAAAATGCACGTCATCAACTGAGTTCTTTGTACTTTTCTTATTTGCTCTTCCGTCATCTATACTTTCTTGCTCAGACCCCCCTCAGTAATGTACCTGTTTACCTGTTGGGTGGTCTCGAGCCCGGCTAAACTAAAGCCCCCAGTCCCCGAAATCTAAGTGCAGAGTAGCCGCTAATCCGATTTCAGGAAACAGCCTACACCACCAGCACACCCCCCGCCTCCACACACTCTCTCTCTCTCTCTCTCTCTCTCTCTCTCTCTCTCTCTCTCTCTCTCTCTCTCTCTCTCTCTCTCTCTCTCTCTCTCTCTCTCTCTCTCTCTCTCTCTCTCTCTCCCCTTCCCCAACCCCAACACCACCCCTTCTCCCTCCCTCTCTACGGTCGCCCCTCCTCAGGCAGGGGGGAGAGAGAGAGAGAGAGAGCGAGAGAGAGAGAGAGAGAGAGAGAGAGAGAGTGAGAGAGAGCGAGAGAGAGAGAGAGAGAGAGAGAGAGTGGCCAAGTTTGGGACGAAGAGGAAGTAACCGCCACAGGAGGTCAAAAATCTGTCTATCCGCATCCAAACCATTTAATTAATAAAACAAATACAAGTCTGGGGACCACAGAGTCACCCCCCCCCCTCCCCCACCTCCACCCCCCACCCACAGGCCAACTCGAGCCCTCTCTGGGACGCTGCTCAGGAGCCCAGGCATAAAGCGGTGTTTCATGGTGCAGGAGGGTGGGGTGGGTGGGACTGGGGGGGGCTTATCTTGGCCTCTGAAAGTATGTGAGACATGCCAGCTAACAAAGGAGCGTCTCTGGGCCGGCTGGCCGGGGCCAGCGTATCCCTTTCACATCTCTATGGCTTCGCTTATTGGACAGACTCTGCGGTGGTTTTCAATGGCGGAGGTCTGCACCTGGGGAAGAGAGCGAGGGAAGGGGGGCGAGAGACCACCGCAACACGGTGTATAGACCGAATGGATGTGTGTGTATGTTTGGGCAAACCCACTGTTTTGATATACAGAGTCTATGTGTTTTGTGGGGGATTGTTCATCATTGATGAAGAGGCATTGTTTTGAAAGGCTTGTTTTGACTATTATATTGAGTAACCACATACATAACGAGCAAACAAAATATCATGCCGATTTTTGTACTGCAAACCCAGTAAGAGAACGTGTTGTCTGCTGCATTACCTGGACCGAGGGCTACAGTAGCCTGTATGTGTGTGAGAGAGAGGCGTGTGGACCATGAGTGAGGAGACTGGAGCATCGCTGATCACCCTGGGGAAAGTATGGCCTCCGCTGGCCAAACAGGAGCAGTACAACCCAGAAGAGCCCCAGGAGCAGGGCTCTGTCTGTGGGAAACACCCAGCCCTGGAGAAGACAAGCTCCACAAAAAACATATTTTTATATGACCCTAAATTTTCTCTTTCATTGATGTTGAAGATTTGAGGGAATTAAGAAACATTTATTTTTTATTTATTTTTATATTAAATAGGAAGGCAGTTCCATGGAATTCAGTCAAAATACACTGTACACCAGGAAATCACACACACACGCACACACAGATTGACACACAAAGAAAAAAATGGACACACATATATGCACAGAAGCATATATACAAGCCAAAAACACTTGATACTGTACCAGGAATACATGCACACACACACACACACACACACACACACACACACACACACACACACACACACACACACACACACACACACACACACACACACACACACACACACACACACACACACACACACACACCAGGAAAATATACAATGCCCACACCCACACACATGCATAGAAACAAACACACATCAAAACGTAATACTGTACACCAGGAAAACATACGCACACCCACACACACATCACACATACTCCAGAAGACAGTAACAGGACCAGTTACAATAATGTTAGGAAAAGGCCAGACCAAAGAACACAAGGGGTGAACCAGCGAACCACGGGGTTAGTATAGCCTAGACCAGTAACAATGGTGTCAGGCCAGGCGTGTGCGTGACATGGGGGGATTGGTGTCAGTGTGTCACAGATGATCCCTGGTGCTCCGGCAGACAGAAGAGACCCTGAGGGCTGTGCTCGCTGGGAACACTCCATACGGCATCTGTCACACGCACACACACACACCAGAACGGATGGCTGGGTGTGTGTGTGTGTGTGTGTGTGTGTGTGTGTGTGTGTTGTTGTGTGCCTGTGTGTGTGCAGGTGGGTGGAGGTGTGTTTGTGATCTGGTTTGTGTGTGTATGGATGCATTTTTTTATGCAATTAGAAGCTTCTTTTTTTTTATGTGATGTGTGTGTATGTCTGTGTGTGTGTGCGTGTGAGCGAGTTTGTGTCAGTCGGATATTGGATGCTTTTATGTGTGTGTGCATGATTACGTACAGTATACTGTGCGAGTCCACATCGCTGCTATACACATTTCCCAAGCAAGAGAGTCCTCATGATGCTGATCTTTGCTACCTGCTATTTCCTGCCTTCGAGTTCTATAGGCCTTCAAAGGGTCTTCTAGCTCTCTCACACACACACACACACACACACACAAACACACACACACGCACACACACACACACACACACAAAAACCTGCACACACAAACAACCTGCCGTTACCATTCCCCACTTTAGATTGTTATAGCTGCCATTGTGGCTACCTGGCTGATTGGACCCAGTTCTTCAAAGGCCCTCTTGTGTGGGTTTATCTGTGCAGTGTTTACCGTGACGACAGGCCCCCCCCCACCACAGGACCACCACTCCTGTCACCGATGACCCTGGCTGGGGTGCGGACCGCCAGGGGTTGGAGGGCAGTATCACCGGCCACTAAGGACTGTGTGTGTGTGTGTGTGTGTGTGTGTGTGTGTGTGTGTGTGTGTGTGTGTGTGTGTGTGTGTGTGTGTGTGTGTGTGTGTGTGTGTGTGTGTGTGTGTGTGTGTGTGTGTGTGTGTGTGTGTCCAGGTGAACGCTTATACTGTCACACAAACAAAGGTAAACAAGAAGGACTTTGTAAAGGGGCTCAATCGTTTGGTCCCGGTTGTCATTGTGTCTCGTGTCCTCAGGTTACTTTAGCTTTACGACCGTAGTTGGGGGAGGTGGGACGCGGGGGGATTATCTTGGGTGTATCGGCATGGCGGTGTGTGAAATCAATATTTTCTCTATTTTTTGGCTGCGGTGTAGAACGGAAGCCGTTGAGAGGCACGGGAAAAGGAGACTTCATTTGTGGTTTGTTCCATTGTGCGTTTATCTAACCTTCATTTGTATTCTGGCCTCATGTCTGTGATTCGTCACCCGATGTTCAAGTGATATTGTGCCAGTCATGCCTTAGCAGCATAAGAAAACCCGGTCTGTATTGGTATTGATGCGGTGTATTTGTTTTCATAATTCACAATTTGAGTGAAAGATTCTTTGGGTGATTTTGATCTTAACTATTGACGGAGGAAGTGTCAGAAAACCAGATAATGCTGTAGACAAACAGTGTCAATAAAGACACTGCCGATCCGACAATACAATTGGATTTGTTTCGATGGTTTGACGTGATTCGATATATCACGTAATTCACAAGCACACGCAGACACACACACACAGACAACTTTACAAACACTTCACAAGGCTATCAACCATCAACCTTGATAAACACTGACCCAGAAGAAGAGTCAACTTCCCTAACTGCTAAAGTGTGCTCAGTGTGTGTGTGTGTGTGCTCAGTGTGTGTGTGTGTGTCTGTGTGTATTAGGCAACTCTAAAAAGTCCTGCAGCAGCACTTTTGTAGTCTCTGTCCAGAGGATGCTTGTCTCCACACACACACACACACACACACACACACACACACACACACACACACACACACACACACACACACACACTCACACACACACACACACACACACACACACACACACACACACACACAGCTCCAGATTAGCTTGGTGTTCTTAGTGTCTGCTGGCCGGCTACGTGTCTTTCAGACGGTCTGGGAGGCGAACGGGGCCCTCGCTGAAGAGACTCACTCCCCATTAGCAGGAGCTGAATGGCCCTTCTGTGAGCAACTGTTCAGACGAGGAGGGAGGGGGTGAAAGAACCTCTCCACTTCCACTCCTCCTCCTCCTCCTCTCTTCTACTCCTACTTCAGTCCGATTAGGGAGCTGACTCTTGTGTCTGGAGGAGGTAAAATGTTTATATACCACGGGCCGGGGAGAATAGCACTCAACGCCCGCTACTGGAACTGATGCCAGTGTGTGTGTGTGTGTGTGTGTGTGTGTGTGTGTGTGTGTGTGTGTGTGTGTGTGTGTGTGTGTGTGTGTGTGTGTGTGTGTGTGTGACCGAGAAAGTACAGCGGTCTAGCCTCTACGAGAGCAAATTGTCAACTGCTGAATGTGATGCTCATTCACAGAACCGATTTGATTAATGTGAACATGACAAACAATGATGAAGATCGTATCAGGATTGCAGGGATAGTTGAGTCAGTAGAAGAGAGCCTAGTGTGAAATGAGGACTAGAAATGTTGTATCAATAAAGTTATTTCAGCACTTCAATACAGTTTCTCGCTCAGGCTGCACTACTATAGTTAAACAAATGTATTATCATTCATATATACCGATTTACTATCAGACGCTTTTACCAAAAGCAACTTTTACTAAAAGATACCAACAGGTAGGGTGTGGATGTTGAGAATGAAACCAAGTAAATGTTGGCTGGCAGGTATACAACCTTGGCTGGCCACTACAATGGCAATCCTCCTATTTTCTTCAAAGTAAGAAACGCATTATAAAATATTTTTGCATCAAACTTTTATCACTTTTTCTCATCCATTTTCTCCATGTGTTCTGTATGTGGGTACAGGTGGTAGTGTTATGAGGTGGTGGTGGTGGTGGAGGGGGGGTTAGTTACTTTACTGCTGGCTCATTGCTTCCTGGCCGGCTCCTGGCCTCTGCCTGCGTCTGAGTAAATACTACATGGTCGGTTAGCGGTTGAATCCAGGCAGACGTGAGGTGTCTGCAGCCCCAGTACACACCCACTGGAGCCTGCTGCTCTATACCTGGTCCACAGCCTATAGCTGTGCTGCCTTGAAGCCCATGCTTCAGTCTCTCTGTCTTTGTCTATATTTCTGCCTATCTCTCGCTTTCTGCCTTTCTGTGTCTCCATCTCTACATGTCTATATGAATCTATGTGTGTGTGTGTGTGTGTGTGTGTGTGTGTGTGTGTGTGTGTGTGTGTGTGTGTGTGTGTGTGTGTGTGTGTGTGTGTGTGTGTGTGTGTGTGTGTGTGATTATGTGACGTGTGTATTTGTTAAACAACTAAATAAGAGATTCAGCGTACCTTAATTGTGTCCTTGGGAATAAGGTACACCAAAAAAAAAATCGGACAAAATGTCCTTCTAAATATCAATAACTATCAAAAAACAAACGCACAAGCCGTCGTAATCACCCTTCTGGAGTTTAACAAAACTTTGAAGCAGGCAACTGGACGAGGTGAACGGTGTAAACAAAGGACCTGGACGAGAGGCGGTTTGTTTGCCAGGGAGCCGGCGGGTGGGAACACAATAGCTCTCCTTTCAAAGAGCGGTAACCGTAGCCGCTAATAAAGTCACTGGCTGCAAATAAAGAGCCGGAGCAAAGCAGCACATGTTATGAGACACTGCAGCAATAACAAGCCTCCAACAGACACACACAACACATATATGATATCGATTATTACGCTCCCCAAAATAACTTTCAAAATAATAAAACAGTAAAATCGTTTTACTGTCTTATGTTTTGTTGTGTATTTCTTGTGTAAGTTATTTGAGGTAATATTATGATGTGTTTTATGTTTCGTTATGTTTTATGTATTGTTGTTTTGTTATATCTGTTATGTTTTGCTATATGATTTTTACATTACATTATTTCTCAGATAGGCCTACTGTGAATGAGTCAAACTTTCCATGATGTTGAAAAAACATTGTAAGACTATAATCCTCAACACCAATTATGAAAGTCAGGAGCAGTCTTTCAAACAATGGGTAATGACATGGATTATTCAGAAACATTTGAGGAAACCAAAAATCCAATTGGGGAGAATATTACTACCCGGGATAAGCCTACTGTAAAAGATGGATGATCCGCGTTTATGAGCTTTTAAGTAGACTACTGCAGCTAAATACTCAACAATGTAAATGTGGTTTATTATAATAGGCCTACATCATATTAAATATTATACAAAACAGGCAATGTATTCAAACCTGCAATTCAACTGGGCTCTAAAGAGACCTAAAAGGTATAAATAAAAAGTAAAAGAATGACGTCAATTAACCAGCATCTTCCCGGACAGTAAACACCTGTTTTATCAGTTACCTCATCAGCACCAGTCCAAAGTTTAAGCATCACGCGACTGTGGAGGCCCTCCCCTCCCCCGTGGCTTAGGGTTGCGACCCCGGCTCTTTATTTTCCCCGGAGCTGTTGGCTTAATGAAGTAACAACAAACCCGGCCCAGGGCTCATTTGGAGTGGCACTTCCTGGCCCCTCTTGTCTGCCCGGCGACGGCGCATTTCATTTCCTCCTTATCTGCCGCGGTCATTTGGTTTTCCGCATGGACGCGCATCACCCAAGCGACATTGCACGTCGAAAATAATAATGAAACTTTTGTTAATGTCATTAATAAGCAGGTCCAGGACGCGGATCTTAACGCGGATAACGTTATTTTTTTTGTGCGATGGCATGATGTGCCACTTGGGTGTGGCGCGGATTAGTGAGACGTGACGTTTGAGATTTTCTCGTCTGCGTAAATGTTGGAGGATGCATGGTTGTGACAATTGTGACACGGACTCCAAATTGAATTACGTCGATTTATAAAAATAAATAAATATCCACAATTTCAAATTTTTCACAAACACAAAGGCATAGAGCCTTAGCCGTATACCTTTCCGTGGCCATATACAATTAAAGTAAAAACGTTTAGAATAAATATTTAGGCCTATTCTATACAATACGTCTACACATGAATATAGCAATAAACATATACACACACGCACACACACACACACAAACACACACAAACATACAAAAATTAAAGGTCTATGTGGCCTATTCATAAAAATAAATGTAATGGGTGTGGACAAACAATAGTGTTATACCACTTCCACAGCATGGATTACAACAGAAAAAATACACAACAACCGCATTAACACTTATCGACCTATGGGTGCTGCTGTGATTCCTTCTTCATTGAGGGCTCCTCATTCACTCGGTCTACAACTCTGAATGGACACCCTCAGCGACCTACCTCTCCATTGATGGAAAGGAAGGAAATCAGGGGCCGGGAAAGGTGGAGGAGGAGGGGGGGTGTGATGTTTAAAAAATGTTTTAGAGACCGACAGACAGTCAGACAGACAGACAGACAGACAGACAGACAGACACTCTCTCTGCTAGGATGGGTAACCCAGGGTTCATTTTCCCTTTGTGTGGCCCTCGGCTTACGGGGCCAAATGCCAGCAGGCTTACCTCCACACTGTCTGTCCCTGTGTGTCCCTCTGTCCCTCTCCACACAGTAATTAGTCGGATCTTAATGGGGGGGGGGGGGTTATTAGTGTCAGAAGGAAGCTTTAAACGTCACTTTAATTAAGGGGGATTCGGCACAGACACCTTGTGTGGCGGTGGCACCCGCTTTGTAAAACCCTTGTTTGGGCACAACAGGGATGGGGGGGGGACGAGGGGGTGTGGTGGGGGCCGTTAGGAGCCGGGAGAGAGGAGAGTAAAGGAGGGCATCGTTTTGGAAGAGGAAGGCCCTCCAGACCCCAGCGTGGTCAGCGACAGAATAGACGGTCTGACCCTTGTTGAGAATCACGATGACAGCAATTATCTTGGAGACATTCCCCTGGTGTGAGGAGCAACATCACATCGTCTCGTAGCGAATAAAGGAAGAAAGAATACAATACCGGCTAAGCAAACTGCCAATGTCAACCTGGTCCATTCATAAAAGAAAACGTCACTATTTATTTAAAGAAAGAATATATAGTTCGGGTGGGGGGAGGGTTAATTTATTTTGCAGCATATCCGATGGGCATTCATGCAGAATATAAAATCCTAGTTTATTTCCTGCTTGGTTACCCAGCATCCGGCCCTGGTCCCCTTCACAAAGGGCCACTCTAATGTTGCCATTAGTTATGCTCTTCTGGTGCCCAAAAGATTGATCCCGGGGCCCCCAGAGCCAATAGATGTGTACATGAATGTTGGAGAGAGATAACATGCTATGGACCAGATAGCAACCGACCTCACACACCATGCCCCTCCCCTTCAAAAAATACAAGATGAATTGGTAATAATGGTTGAAAAAAAATTCCCTACGAATTCAGAAGCTGAGCTTTCTCAGCCAAGTATATCATTTAGCAAAAATAAAAAACACTATGACATGCGCTTTGTTTTAGTTCTATGTGTTTGTACCAAGTATGTGAACCTCCAGTCAATTGAAGGGATACCATCCCATGAAGGATTGATTCAGGTGAAATAATAACAATCAATGCAAATGTATAAGGTAGGCTCAAAAAAACAAAAAGAACTAGCAGTTTGTTTTCGCTCAACACACACACCCACAACTAAATATCTTCACACAAACTCTAATACAATAACACACCTCCCGGGGTTTTGCGTCGCGCAACAAAAGAACATAAACTACCCAAAATCCATAAAGCCCAAAGTGAAATAACTAATAACCTATAGCATACCCCATAGAGACCACACAGCAGCTAAAGTATACATTCACCAAACAAAATCAAAGTCCCCCGCTTGTCCACAGACATGCTTTCACTCATATAAAGGCTGAGACTCCCACAAAGCACTGCAGCACAGGGAAGAGCAGTGCACAAAGACCATCTGATAATGCGGGACCCAGGGGGGGGCAAACGACGCTCACTGGGACCCCCGGGGTGGTTTAGGAAGCAGATAACATACAGGACCAGGTTATCAGGCTGTTTATGAGGTGCCATTGGCCCCTCCGCACGCACGCCGGACACACACACACACACACACACACACACACACACACACACACACACACACACACACACACACACACACACACACACACACACACACACACACACACACACACCTATCCCAACGTAGAGAAGAGACAACCGCTCACATACGCTTAATGCAAAGAAGACAGTCAAATACTTCCTTTGCGGCCGTAGTCTTATGCTTATGCATATAAAAGTGTGTGATTTATACGTTGTGACATGTTATGATCACACAGTGACATGAAAGCATAATGCATATATATTTTCAGATATTAATCTACTTTTAACGTCCATCTAAAAGTACATTTATGTTATCATGCATTAGGTCAAAAGTACATTTGTTATACAGACTAGAAGTACATTGATGTATAGGCATCACATGTATTTGAGTGTGCATAAAAGATAATTCATATTTATTTGAAACAATAGTATGTGGGTTTGTCTGGGCAAAAGGGCACATATATTTACAGGGACTCGGCTGAGGTAGTGGTATATTGTTATGATTATATGCAACATAAATTCCCTCTTCCGCAAAACTAAATAAAAACTGCCTCATGCTAGATCCACCATAGGCATAGTGTTTGTTGCCGTGCTATGTTGCTCAGACTTTATAGACCCTATACAAGTCGATGACGGCCTGAACACTTTTATGAGTGAGTGAGTCGAGAGAATGTCTCTCGCCCAGCACTGCCAAGCATCTCCCCTCCTCTGTGTGTGTGTGTGTGTGTGTGTGTGTGTGTGTGTGTGTGTGTGTGTGTGTGTGTGTGTGTGTGTGTGTGTGTGTGTGTGTGTGTGTGTGTGTGTATATGTGTGTGTGTGTGTGTGTGTCTCCGAACAAGAGAAAACAAGAGAAAACAAGTGTTCGCAGTAAGCCCCTGGTGACCCATAGAGAGTATATCAGGACTGAGCTGATATTTATCGTCTGACTGCTCTGTATAGAAAGTTTTACAAGAACAAACCTGTTTTTTCCCAGTCTGTGACTCTTAAAAGATATCACTGAGAGAGATATATGCTTAACCGCCTTTGGTATGTTTGTGTCAGTTTGAATAAGTGAGACGGAAATGTCGTTGTACATTTTGACAATTAATAGATTTTTGCGTGTGTATGTATATGTTAAACATTTGACATTATGCTTCTTATCCATGGATTTCTTTAACATTTCTTCACATTTTCGAACAAACCAAAAGCTGCTGAATTTCTTGTGTGTTTTTGTGCACTGTTGACTGCGGCAGACGATGTTGTGCAGAAGTGAGGAGGACTCCGGCGAAGAGTCTGACTAAGATGAATGTGTGTTGACCCGGAGGTACGTAGCATTGACTTGCCTCGCGGCGCTACAACAGAAACCCTCTCTCCAGAGCTTCCTGTGCGCCCAGGCAAGGACACACACACACACACACACACACACACACACACACACACACACACACACACACACACACACACACACACACACACACACACACACACACACACACACACACACACACACACACACACACACACACTGAATAGTAGAAAACAATAGACGCAACCAAATTAATTGTATTATATAGAAAAAGTTATTCTCTTTATAATTATTCAGTAAATGACTCAAGTTTTGCAGTTCATTTCCCTGGGGTAATACAAAGGATTTGTTTACAGCAGTTAATTTCAACACAAAAGGTATGAGTATTTATATCTGTGTATCTATACCACCAATTACAGCTAATTTATCTTTCCATTAGCCATAATACTTTAAATATATATTTTTTAAGGCTTAAGATTGGGTGTAAGTGTCTAACTAGATTTATCCGTCTATGGCTCAAATACACTGCACATCTTAAATGATCATGTCTCCTTCCTTACTGGTCCAATAAAATCAAATCCCACAACAACTGTTCCAGCGTCTTTGTGGTAATTTGAATGAAACAAACTAAACAGAACACCCTTGAATGGCACACCCTTAATCCACACAGAGTACACGCTTAAATCACATGAATACCAGCCAAATTGTGGATACAAATTGTGAAAAGTATGTTTTCTTTTCATATTCGTATCATTATTCTTTCACCCAAGGAAATAATCAAAACAAATGACATTCTGTGTGCAAAAGAAGAGACATGAGAGAGCCCAGGATGGAAAAAAAACGAGGAAAAAAGGAAAGCCATTTTCACAACAGATGTTTCTACAGAGGGGGGTCTCCTCTCTGCTGAGCAGTCTCACACATGAGGGACCCCCAAAAGCTTCACGGAAACGTCCAGAAAACCAACATGTAAATTTGTAACTGCCACGTCTCAAACTGCTAGGCTTAATTATTTCTTTTTGTGTCGTTTTCGGTGTTTTCTGTAAGCTAAACGTGAGCCAAACAGGTGGTTACCCAGAATTTTCTTTGTGCATATAGTATGTGTTAATACACCGTTTGAAACAGCCAGCTACGACGTGACATCGACTTTAACAAAAGCAAGTTGAACCTAACAAACAAACGAACAAACAAAAAAGGGCGACATCATTATCTGTTATCATAAAATGATAAGTCTTTATCGATCCACAAAAGCTGTACTATTGACAACAAGACGGAGTGCGGCGGAGGAGCAATACATCATTTTTTCCTTCTGGCCTTGGTTCACTTCAGGTGGGGGGGATTAGGGAGGCGGTGTGTGTATATAATAACACGTGTTGTTCTTTATTCACCACCCCCCCCCCCCCCAGATCAATGGTAACGCGAGGAGGCCACACAAGATGGATGCCGTGGTCAGGTTAACCTATCGACTGCAGAACAGAGACACACTGACCGAGACGACATTCACTCACTCCACTGCTGCCATTGTACTGCAGCGGGTTCGAGAAGCAACGACTTATTTACCAGCGCCTACATTTACTGCAAATTTTTTCCCTGAGGAAACCTTGATTTAAGTAAAAACTTATTCAAGGCAAGTTTATTTATCGTGCACCCTTCCAAAAATGGAAGCCAGTCATTGTTTTAAAAAGGCCGGAATCACAATTAAAAACATTTAAGAGGACAATCATCATTCAAATGTCAGAAAAAAATTCTAAAGTACAGTAATTTAATTGAGTTGTACCTTGTATTCAATAAAGTCAGAGCGTTTCTCTCACCGTTTTTTGTTAGCGGGGTTACATACCAGGATTCTCCGTGGACCGGAGGTCCGGCAACGTACTCACATGAACCCCTTGGCTGGTCAGGGAGGAGGTGGAGGAGGAGGAGGTTGAGGAGGAGGCGGTGGAGGAGGTGGCGGAGGAGGAGGTGAAGGGGCACTCCAGGCAGCCTGAGGGACAACATCCTGGAGACATGAGCACAGGAGGCAGACGGCGGGGCAGGCTCCCTCTCTCTCTCTCGCTCTGTCCCCGACACAGGTGGCCCGGATCCGGATCAGATCCGCCTGGCCCAGGGACCCCGAGCCAAGCCTCGACACCCGCTCTCCGTTCCCGTCCCCAGATGTCACTTATGTCCAGCACTTTGCCTCTTCTTTCCCCTTTTAGAAAGGAAAACAGGATACCATTAGCAAGGTGTCAAACTGAAAACGAGGTCTAAAAGTTATACGTGATGTAATGAAATTAATTAGTTCAAACATATGTAAATTCATGGGTCCAGCTTTTTCATGCTCTAATTCATGGTAAAGCTATAGAATATGTACACAATGGGGGAGGGTCATTTAGTGACAATGAATCTGTAATTAAATGTACACTTGTGGCGAGGGGAGGTGGTTACCTTAAAGTCTGACACTTGATCAAAGCTAACTTATGATTGCAAATTAGAAAATTCGCACTAATTCAACTTTACTGTGCATGATTTCATTTAATTATTGTATCTTTTGTGTTTTTTTTTTGACGAATGTGCGAGGTATTAATTTTTTGTTTGGAATAAACGAAATGTCTTCTGCGCATAAAGACCAAATTATACGCCGTTTCCGTCTTTGCTGCACAGGTAATTCAATTGAATATATCTCATAATTATTTTCCTTTCTTTTGTGGATGCAGTACTACACATTCATTAAGAGAATATAATGAGAGTCTAAATACGAAGTCACTCTGCCTGAACTGCACATTGAACATTCATAGAACAATTACACAACTGTTCCAACAGACAGTTTTGAATATTAGTGTCTAAAGTTGGGTAAAGAGGAAACCAATTTGGCAGTAGCCTATTCACGCATTATTTCATGACTGATGAGAAAAGGAACATTTATCTATTTTATTCCCACCCCCTCCATCCTTTTGTCTCTGTAAAAAACAGAAATCTGCGCCGTCAGTACAATGACCATATTATCCATCCTTAGTGGACATTGTGGCAGGACCACCTTGATGATATAGTTGACTTTGTATGAGATTAAAGGTAACCATTCCTCTCTCTCCCCTTTATGTTCATATAGACTTTTGACCATTTTTATTTTATTTATCCAAAGGAAAGTCCTTCTATCGTTCTTAAAAGGACATACATTAAAACTAGAAACCAATTCTACCCCTTAATAGACAAATGCCTTATTTGGAAATCCCTTGTTTGAATAAAGCGTATACATGTAAAACGCCTAATATTGAGTCTAATGTTTATAATTATCACACTCTGCTTTCTATAATGGGATTTTTTTTATCATAAGTATGATTAATTGCTTTCAATTGTTTGAATGCTTTGAAGCATAAAAATGCAATCAATTTCATTTTTTATCCTTGTTTCATCATATTAGCACAGTTTTTTCATAAGAAAGTTTAAACAACCAAACATGTGTTGTTATTTGTATAATATGATTTATAGAATATATGCACATGCCAGAAATGAATACACAGTAACCCTAAATGCTGTTGAATATGACCATGCTCCTACAACATATTATATTAGGAATGGATGTGTTCTTTAATACCATGAGCATTTCAACATCTTATATATTTTTCTTCTGCCTCACAAATTTCATTATAGTGGGGAGGTGGGTCATTTTGTCCTCTCTTTTTTACAAAATGTGTTCTGTTGGAGAAAGTTCTCTTGTGGGTCTTTGAGCATGCCGGTTCTTCTGTGAAGGTAAATTGGTAGAGCAAGGATGTTAAATGCTTTGGACAAAACCCATCCATTTATTAAGGTATACTGTATTATTATTCACACACACACACACACACACACACACACACACACACACACACACACACACACACACACACACACACACACACACACACACACACACACACACACACACACTTTAATTTTTTGAACCGTTTATTCAGTTAATTTTAGGAGTTTAATTATATATTTTTAAATATATATTTTATTTTCTCTACCTCTCTACCTGGCCCATTGTTCATAAATCAGATGCACTTAAAACAGAGTAGGATGAACTTGAAAACTTAAAATCATCTATTGAAATACAACGCAGTCACACAAAATATCACACTCATGTTCCATATCGTCGGCATACAAATTAGGTTCAATATCTATCTGTGTTTGTGCTACTTTAATTTGTGAGAATGTCCCACGACTTTGTTGCTTGCCTGATTACGGTTGGTTATGCTGTATTTGGGTACATTATATGCATCTCAAATAGTAGGTCTTAACAATAACATCATACATTGGCTAAATATTTTGAATACCATTTGGATCTACTCATAAGCAAACATCGTGTTGTTCCTAGGAGCGTGCAGCTAATCTCTATGACCACCCCCTGGGAAGACCACAAGACTTGGCCAACAATGACTCAATGCCGCCATCTAGCGTTCACCATATTTGTAGTAAAAATAAAAAGGGACATTTTAGAAATGACACTAAATCGTTAAACCTAATATTATATATTCATTTGATTATATTTCGACAGGGTGCGATATGAGATTTGTAAATTTGTGTGAAAAAGAAAAGTGGTACCTGTGATATTTCACGTGTGTAGAAACGTAAGCACCAATATGACGTTACACGAAAACCTGTGTACGGTTCAACCTAGAAGCTGCTGCTGCCATTCGCATTAAACATAGTTCAAACAAACCAAGCTAAAACTAGACAAAAATGACCCTACATCAAAGTGTCTGTCACGTAGACCTACAATGCATTGGTTACCTTTATGGAAACATATTAAATGCAACAGCAGGAGTCTGCTGCACGTGAACCCGCCCCCACCCTCGTGAAAGAGCGTGACTTCAGAGTTGAAACAGAGTTCAGCCAAGTTTACAAAGCCTCTTTTATCAGCGGCTTGGACCATATTTCAGTCAGAAACCAGATGAACTACCGCGGCGGGCGACAGATAATGTCAGGAAACAATTGGGCAGGAATGAATCATTCATATGTATACATATCTGATATAATATTACCAACACGGTCTGGCGGTAAATTAGACCTGCTGGGATCTTATGACCTCACCGATGTTGCCTCAGATAACACCGAGCCGATCAACTATGCATGAATCTGTCTACACATGTGGGATTTCGCTACTCACCCACTTCTGTGTAGGTTTACAGGCAGGATTTTTTTTTTTTTTAAAGGTTCAGACAGCATGGGAGCATTAGGGTGGCTGTGGGGACGCTGACTACGCGTGAGGTGCATCTCAGTATATTGATGCACGAGCGTGTGCTTACAAGGACCAGAAGTGACGTATGAATGTTTTGAACCACCCGGGCGGAAGAAACGGCTCAACGCTGAACGTCGCTGTTGAACGCTGCCAACATAAAAACACATCGGGAAAACCTATGCTTAATGACCCTTGCATTTTATCCACAGTAAGTGTCCAATATGTTACAGCCGATAAGAGGGAGAAATGAACGCAAAATAAGAAAAGGCATCTTGTGTAGCATGTCGTGCACCAGCGTCGCTGCAGCGTCTCTCTCTCTCTCTCTTCGTCTTGACGCAGATCAGACAGCGGTCGTGCTTGTATTGATCACTATCCTGTTCAGCTAGATAAACAAATACATTTTAAATAGGCGAAGCAGTTCACCAGACAAATTGCCCAAACGCTGGGAGAGGGGGGCTTCTGAGCCTGCTGCTAACAAGTTAGCCTGTAAGCTCATAACGTTAAACTAAATAATGGCCAATCTTGTCGTGGTCGCTTGATCCTGCCTTGAAATGTTTAATGACACAACAAGCCAGTCTGCGTTGTGACATCTAACGTTACTGTTATGAACCATAACCTTTAATAACTCTATATGTCCCTTTTCGTCGATCCGTTACGTGAATCGTTGTACTGTGGGGTCTAGCACGATATTACCAAACCCCTCTGGTTTTGTAACATGCAACATGCCCGCTGGCGTTTCTATATTTGTTCTTCAACTGAAAGCTGATGCATGGCTAATCGTGGGAATGTGCGCCTTTCCTATCACTCCGGATGTCTGAGACGGAGAGTTTATGTAGCAACTTGTTTTGAATAATCTTCTCGTACTTCTAGCTAAGGAGACATGGACCTCCATAAAATTATCCATGATGCTCTCCACGAGTTCATCCAGACGTTCATCCCCGATGCAGATCTCAGGTGAGAACTAAATTAATTAATATTTAGTATTTTAGTGGCTGTTTAATTGAACATGCAGTGATTACTTTGAGATGCGTTTCATTCATGAGCAAGTGGGGTAGACAGGCTTCTTGCTCAAGGATTCCTTGAGCTAGACCAAGAACTTTCAGTCAACCATCCTAACCACTAAAATTCTACCCCATTATATATAAACTGTCTGAACCCCACATTATCCCATGTTTGTAGAATCACAGCAGGCGGCTTTTTAATATTTCATTTTTTGAACCGTTTTTGTGAGGAACACATTATGAAAACTCTTTAGCATATGAACTACCAATATTGTTACTTTAACCTTGATGAGTAGCTACTTTCATTTATTTTTAGCTCATTGGACGAGTTTCTCCTCTCCTACATAACCGGAGTGTTGGAGGACCTCGGCTCCCAGGAGAGTGTGGAAGAGAACTTCGACATTGAAGTCTTCACTGAAATGCTTGAAGCTTACATACCTGGGTTTGCTGAGATCGACAGGTAAAGATACACTTCTGGATATTTTTGACTATAGTCACATCATAGTATGACCTGGTAACTAGCAGAGACTGGCCGGTATGACAAAAACTGCACCTGAGGCTTAAGGATCTTTGTATATTGGCTAGATCATACTAGACATTATATTTATTATTACTGTTCTTTAAATATGGCTCATACTTTCACCATTGTTTTTCCCTTGACAGCGTCAAAGTCTGCGAAATGATGTTTATTTTGGCCTCAAAATTAGCAGATGCTCGGAGCACAGGTATGTGCTGTATCTTTTATAACGGTATTAGTGGAATTGGTATCCGCATCGTTTTTCCAAGCTTGTTGCTTAAACAAGGACATTTATTAATAGAAAAATATAAAGGTCATAGCCGAATGTTTGTTATGAACTGATGCTTAATAATATATATGTCTGGTATCTTATTAACCACAGAAAATAATAGTGCTCCAGCGACGACGCATGACGTGCCTTCGTTACCCAATGCCTTGGCTGAGGAAGCTCCACCGGGACGGGGGACGGAGTGCCCTGAAACACCGACAGAGGGCGCCACTGCCAAAGTAAAAGTTAATCTCCGTTATACCCACATTTTAAAGGGGAAGTGAAACCATTTTTTTTTTATGTGTCTTATATGAACTCAAGCATAATGTATGCCATTTTATCACTTTTACTGAAAATTACGGTTGATTTTAATGTTTGCAATCGAAAGAGGGTCATGCCTTTGGGAAGCTTATAATAATAATAATAGATTCAATTTATATAGCGCTTTTCACGTACTCAAAGCGCTTATTCCAAGGTGTGTGTGTGGCAAGTGAAGCTCAATCTGAGCAGCCTGTCTGCGTCAGAGTCTTCAGAGGACTTGGTTCTTCAGCCCCACCGTTGATTATCATGCTCCTAGACAAAGACGGAACTAAGAAAGTATCAAAAGTTGGCTTGGGTCAAAAGATACATTTAAAATGCAAGTAAAAGAAGTTAAAATAAATACGATATAACCTGCTTTTACTCTTATGTACATGTTTGGTTTTGGCTATATTTACATCACTGTCCAACACTCAAATTGAATGTCTTGAACTAATCTCATCAGACATGCCTTTAAAATAAAATGCTGTTTGCAAAGTTACACGTTTAGACCCCAAACACCTTTTACCGTCAAAATAGATTAGCCGTCCACTGTATTTCTACTAATTATTATTTCCCCTGGCAGAGTCCAATGTCGGGTTGGGAGGCCGAGGAGCAGTACCTTCTGGAGATGTTCCCCAAGTGTGGCCTGTCGGAGGCCCGCAGCGCCCTGTCCATCGCCAGGGGGGACATGGAGGAGGCCGTGCGGCTCATCATCGAGGGAGACGTCAAGCTGAGCTCCTCCCCGCTCAATGTGAGCTCCGGCCGCCGCCACGGCAGGGCCAAAGGCCACCACGACGGTTTGATGGCTCCGCCGCGACATGCGTGTCATTAACCCGGTCGATCTTTTCACCTCTAGATAAACCAGGGGAAGAATGGCTCCGCCGGGGCGGACCAGAAGCTGAAGGAGACCATTCTGGAAAAGTGAGTTGAGTTTAAGTGCGTTTGTGTCGCCAAGTTATGTAAATTCCCTGCCGATCTCCTCCGTGTTCAAAACAATAGACTTTGAACACATTGGTTTCAGATCTGTAATCTTATTATATTTCTTTGCTTGAATTCTCTGACCAAAATAACAAAAACAAGGTCCTCACGCTGTCCCCACAACGTTAGTAATGAGTTAGGTGCTTGAGTCTAGGTTTACTTTACATAAGGCTAATCCAGGTTTGTGTTTCCAGGTACATGCTGGTAGACCGAGAGGAGGACAAGACCACACACCGGCCGGTCGCTCCAAAAGATGCAAGTCCTGCACCTTCCTTTTACACTACAAATCATCCAGCTCATTCACTGTACCACGCCTCACATGACCATCTCCTCTGCAGGCCCCAAAGAAGTTGGTGCGCTACCATGGCAACCAGGTGGTGACGACAAAGGGGGAGCGCTATCAGATGGTGAAGAAAGAGGAGACGGATGACATGAAGAAGACGTACGTCAGCATAAAACCCGCGCGCAAATACAGGTTCCATTGATGACTAGCCATGCCTTCAGAGAGCAGCTATCCACGTTGTTTACATGTTGTTTTTCTCAATGGTGTTTTATTGGCTAGCGCCTGAACTGGCTAGGTAATTCCCAAAGTAAAGGAATATGCTTTTGTGTCTGGTTTTATAATCTGGGTTTTTTTACATTGCCATACACTGCCTTGGTTCATCTCAGTTATTTTGTTTTAGTTTTATAATGGTAACACTATTCACAGGCCGTAGTTGTGTAACTGTTTTGTGTGGTGTTTTTTGGTTGCGCCTTTTGCTTTTGGAAACAGTGGCGTTGCGTTTTAAACACTCACAACTGATTCTCTTTTTGCCATCTACGCCAGTCTGACACTGCACTAACTTAAGGTTGTTTGGTTCCATCGGAATTGTTCTTTTAACATGAAATTATGGTAAACAATGAATTCATATGTGTAGAAATATCTTTATATCAAAATAAGTTTCAATATGTGGTGACAACTTGGATAGATCTCAATGAAATTGCTTATTCCCTTTTATGTTTCAATCATTGAATTCGTAGTAAAGCTAAGGACAAGCATTTGCCATTTTAGTACTATAATAAAATAGTGATGTTCAATCGAAAACATCTTTATTTTTATATTAAGGTCTAGATTTGCTAACTTAGATTCATCGTGACCGGTCTTTCTGCAACATTTTGGATTTTATTAGGGAATTTCTTGATATTTTCTGTGACAATTGAACTCCTTTTAGTTGTTACAGTAACATAGGATCATGTCAATGAATTTGTCCTTACGTTTATGAATTATACTGTTAATGTACAACAGTATACTTGTCACATACAATCATTTATAGTGTTAATGTGGTGGTATAAAAATAGATGCCTAAAGTTCTGAGTTGACCTATATGTATACAAACAAGTATTGCAATTTTGCTATTAATATGTCCGGTCTGACAAAGTATTTAGTTATATTGTGTCATCGTGAACGAAGCTATCAATCATTGAAACCCTAAAGGTGTTTTACAATTTACTGTTATTTATAAGAAATAAAAGCTAGATTTTGGAGATCATAATTTGTGTTGCTTTTCATCAGAGTCCTATCAGAAATTAACATCCGTAGCTTTGGTGCTTGGTATTGAGGAAGTTTATTGAGGAACAAGGTAAACACAATATTCCAAAACAGTAGTTCCGTCCATCCACAAGAGTATATTGAGGTACTTTCCTCACTTTGATAACGATAAAGCTTATTTCCTTTTTTCTTCATTTGACAACTTGATTTATTTTGTAAAGTAGACTCAGTAAGTTAAATATTGGTCTAGTAAACCTGCCTTGAAAACGAAGTGCAACCAGGGTAACATAGAGGAACAGCTTTCTAAATACTCAGTACAATCAGTTTGGCACATATGTAAATTATCTCCTACCATACACGTTTCAGTCCTTTTAATTTAGAGAGCTCTAAATGTATCTAGGACGCTTAAGGACACTCATGGTTACTATCAAAACTGTAAATAAGGTTTTTTTTTAGATTTTTGATTAATTTGTATTCTCAAATGTTGCGAGCCTATGTATTGACAAATCTGGCATTCTGGGAATCAATGCTACCGCATTCAAAACCACGAAGAACGAAGCAGTCAAAGTTTGAAACAACTTTTTAGCTTTGTTGGTAGTCATGCTCCATATACATTATATATATATATGCAACTTACTTCTGTACCTGTTTAGTCTATGTTGGACATCTACTAAACAAAATATCTCCAGTAATTACTTTGACTAGAGCTGAACCATCATTGGCAAAGACAAATATCTGTCAACCAATATCTTGATATAACTTGTTTCAAGTTTTTGTAATAACTATTCTAAAATAAAATCTAAAGCTCTTTACTGATGTTGATATGCAGACCAATCAATGTTCTCAGACTCCGCCAGAACCCTTTAAAGAGATAAGAAAACTGGATCACTATGTCAAAAGAAGCGAGAGGCTATGGGGAATATATGGGCGATGGCTTCACCGAGGACTCACCCCCACCATTCCAAATAGGTTGTCAGCTCAATATTAGCTCTATTTAAATTTTGAAGAATGGGGCTGAATTTGCAATTCAACAGATTCAATTCTGTGTACCAAAAGCAAACTAAAATGAAAGTTAACACAATGAGTCAATGAACGCTCTTAGAAATATAAACCAAAAAGGCATAAACAAGCCAACCACTGAAAATCAATAGTCAAGTTTTTTTCCTTGGCCTAGCACTCCAAAAAATTATTATTTACAAAATAAAAAGATAATTGGAAGCCCTACATACAGAGAAGGTGTCTTTCAAGCAGTCATTGTCAAATAAATTAGGATTCACAAAATCATGAAAAGGACTGCCAGTTTTACATACACACACACAAACACACACACCTTGCGAATGTACATATTAGAAGTGCAGTTCAAACACCCTCAGCTTAAGGAATACATTGCGATTAAAGACATGTGGAACAAACCTCAAAAATGTCCATCTCACCTAATGAACTCCAAATCAGCTACAAACCAATCGTGGTCAAACGCGTTCAAATAAAAAGGTGCCTCAAAACAAAACACTTCAATCATCAATCAACACTACTATCAATCAGACCACCTAGCATCCGACCTTCACCTTGAAGTGTTAGTGGTGAGGTAAACAGGATATTCATTCAGTCCAATTTGGCATGCTTCAGCTCAGGAGTGGGTCTTTTCTCAAAGCAAATACTGACTCACACAAAAGGCCTGGCCTGTACTGAAAACGTGCTGAGTCAGAGCCTTGGTGTTCTGAAAACAGACCCGAATGTCCAAAGGGTGTGTCCTGTTGTCCTACGGCAGGCAGACCAAGTCCAGTGGTTTCAACGTGGCGTGAGGGAGGCGTCCTATTGCCATGCAGTGGTAGCTTCAATGTTAAGAATGCACCAGAGGTGCAAGAATACCCTTCTTTCTCAAACACACACGTGCACACACACACACACACACACACACACACACACACACACACACACACACACACACACACACACACACACACACACACACACACACACACACACACACACACACACACACACACACACACACACAATTGTTCTCTTTCACCCCAAACATTTTCAGCAGCAGTCTGAAAAGCGTTTCTGTAATGCGTCGTCCTAACTTGAGCCCTGGTCGTAACGTCCCCTCCTCATCAGGTTCAGTAAGGGTCCAACCTAGAAGAAAAGATCGTTCTTTGGACATCTACAAAGCAAGAATCGTAATATCCACTATATATATATATATACACACACATATCCACCTGAGTAAAAAGCATGCTGTATCTCTTCCTTGGTTACTAAATGAGGCTTCAGGATATATATTCTCGCTGTAATTAGGTTGGGGGGAAGGGGCAGCATCCCGCCGGGTCTGAAGCCACGCTCAGTCCCAAGACATGGCCTACATGTAGAGGAGCCTCGGAAAACCTAAAATAAGGTACATTACGCACGCTGAGCGACGTCATGCTCCACTTCTGGGAGCTATTAAGGTAGTGCCTGAAAGGCCCGGGCGGTGGGAAGGGCCGATGTGAAGTGTCTTGGACGATACCGGTAATCATGAGCTCTGATAGGCAGATACCGATGTTGATGATGTATAACTATAGTCCTATAATAGCTTATGAAAGGATTATGAACTTCAAAGGAATCAATGATTATGAGTCGAGTTATTAATCTGAAATCTCAAGAAGCATTTATTTAGAAAGTGTTCGGAAGTATGAATCTCCTGCTCTCTAATTGAGTAACCTAGGACGTTCCAGTTGAAGCTAATAATAAATACGAAGCATGACTTCATCAACACCAAATGGGCCAGATAACCCTTCCACCCAGCCCATAACCAAAGCATTGGTCAGTTCCTGGGCGTTGCCATGCATCCGCTGACACATCCGTGGTCTGACAGCTCACGCCAATGATTTCCAACTAAACCATAGGGATTTCATAAGGTGTACAACCCTAGAAAAGTAGGAGTAGAAAACAAGTGTATCTACTTCTCGTGGATCTCCCAGGGCCTCTCCAAGCATCTTCTCGATGTTCCTCATGATGGCTACTTTCTGGTGAGCTCGCAGCGGGTACTCTATCCTTTTGGGCGTCAGCGCTCCCTAATGAAAAGAAATCCACAAAAGCACGGTATTAGACGGTGTAGGAGTTTTCGTTTTCTGTTTTAGAGTTGGCTAAGTTGCTTGTGTTGGAGGTAACTCTTTTTTACAGACCTTGTACCAGAAGTTGACAGTTATGGTCTCTCCCCCATCCAGCAAGGACTCGATATGATGCCACCTGAGAACAGAAAAAGGCTTTATTGATTCAGCTGTTCCCTGTCTTCTTAAAATGCACACAAACTCATCCAGTGGTCCTTTACTGTTAATAAAGGGTTTGTATTTGTGTCGAAGCCAGACTAAATGGCAGCAGAGCATAACAGAGTTTCTGCTACCCATTTCAGCAAGACTGTAGGTTAACAGATTTGCCTCACACTCTTTCTTATAGTGTTCTACAGTGAAATCGGAAGTCGAAATGATCAAAAGCTATCCTCAAGAATTGCTAGCAGTCTTGTTTTGTTTGTTCCATGTCCAACCTTGTCCCTATAAATAAAGAATGTATAAGGTGAGTGAGTGAGTGAGTGAGTGAGTGAGTGAGTGAGTGAGTGAGTGAGTGAGTGAGTGAGTGAGTGAGTGAGTGAGTGAGTGAGTGAGTGAGTGAGTGAGTGAGTGAGTGAGTGAGTGAGTGAGTGAGTGAGTGAGTGAGTGAGTGAGTGAGTGAGTGAGTGAGTGAGTGAGTGAGTGAGTGAGTGAGTGAGTGAGTGAGTGAGTGAGTGAGTGAGTGAGTGAGTGAGTGAGTGAGTGAGTGAGTGAGTGAGTGAGTGAGTGAGTGAGTGAGTGAGTGAGTGAGTGAGTGAGTGAGTGAGTGAGTGAGTGAGTGAGTGAGTGAGTGAGTGAGTGAGTGAGTGAGTGAGTGAGTGAGTGAGTGAGTGAGTGAGTGAGTGAGTGAGTGAGTGAGTGAGTGAGTGAGTGAGTGAGTGAGTGAGTGAGTGAGTGAGTGAGTGAGTGAGTGAGTGAGTGAGTGCGTGCGTGCGTGCGTGCGTGCGTGCGTGCGTGCGTGCGTGCGTGCGTGCGTGCGTGCGTGCGTGCGTGCGTGCGTGCGTGCGTGCGTGCGTGCGTGCGTGCGTGCGTGCGTGCGTGCGTGCGTGCGTGCGTGCGTGAGTGAGTGAGTGAGTGAGTGTCTACGTAAATAAGAAAGTAGAACTTGGTAGGCAGAGGTGTATTTTAATGGACGCAGCGTGAATGTAATGTTTAAACTTACAGGAAGTGCTAAGATACAGCCACCATTAGCCGGCCTCATAAAATATGCATCCTAAGCCTAATGGATACTATAACTCGTATCGCTGTGAATCTGATCCCAATATGCTCTGATGGGCTGTTTTTGTTGCATATGAAATAGCATCCATAACCCTGCTGAGAATCAGGAGGGCCCATCAGGCAGAGCGGTGTTCTTACCAATACATGGGGATGTACAGCACATCTCCCGGCCCCACCACCGTCTCATAGCCCACCAAGTTCCTGAAATTTGGAAACCTCTCGTAGTCTGGGTTATCAAAATCCACCTGAAATTCCACAAAGGAACAAACAACATTGCCGTGTTAGGTAGATTTCCGTCGTCACGTAACCGTGGAGAAGCAGGTGGTATTAGGGCGTTTTTCTCCAGGTAGTTACCTCAACATAACATTCTACCATGTGGTCTGTATCTACTGGTCCCCCCCCCCCCCAGCCCCCATGTGTCAGGACCCTTGGTACACCCCATCCATTACCTGGCTCTGCCGGTCACAGGGGTGGTGGACTGGGTACGGATACAGACACTCGAACTGGTCCGGGTGGAAGAGGATACATCTTTTGTGGCCTTTGATCTGCGCAAAGAAGTTCTGCTGCTCGTCATAATGTGCCGGCGTCACGTTGCCTGTTGTGAAAGATGAGCGATGCAGAATTGTTAACAGTTGTTAACAGCTTCTGACGGGATATCGCTTAACAAAGGAGGGAGACCTGAGCTCCACTTATGTCTAGTATCAATCCATCAACGATCATCCAGTATAACCAAGCATCCGATCACAACATCCACTGTATCCATTCACTATATTTTTAAGAGCTTGTGTTTACGTGTGAATTGCATCAATATGAAAATTGTGATAAGGAAGTTAAACCTTTGATTACAGGGTTTTGGCCTGATACATGCATACATCACCATAGGCTACTACATCAATTTTACTCACGACCAGTCACAGTAAACACCCCGTGCCTTTCTACAAGTTGTAATCCCTCAGAAATCATGGAGAGAGTGGAGCACAGATAGCCACTTCAAGACTACTTTGTGTCAAGTGAAGTCAAATATATTTGTCTAGCCATTAATCACAGCTGCAGTCTCACATGTTATGGTCAGACCGAGACAACCCTATGATTTCTTAATGGCTTTAAACAACCTTTTTCTAAAATAAGAGGCCACAGCCTCCTTTGTGTGATGTGATATCGCGGTCTGTATCATCAACTCTGTTTCCGCCAAAAAGTTTCAGAAAAGATTGACCCATTGACTTTGATTTTGGATAATTGATGCTCACGACTATGATGTCTTTCACATGACATGAATAAAGGAGTACTCTATTATTAGGAAATAGTTCAGATTTATTATTAGAAAATAGTACATTAGTAATAGGTCTATGTGGGCTAGGCTATGTAGAACTACGGTTGGTTGATAGGGTCTTACCCTCCATGCCTATGAGCAGCAGGTTGGACGTCAGCTGTCCCCAGTTCCTCTTGGCCTGCTGCTTGTTAATCCAGTTCCAGTTGAACCCCAGGAAGTCCACCACGATCTTCCGGCCCACCGTGTCGTTCAGGGTCTGCTGCAGATAGACCCTGGGGTGGGACGTCGTCACACTCCTCATTTAAGTCATTCAGAAAACACACTGCTCCAGTCCATAGACCTGTCTTTTTTTATGGACACTATGGATATGATTACATTTTAACCCCTTTTCCATGTAAATGGTCGTTTGGTTTTATCATTTTATCAGAAGCTCAAAATGCAATTGAATATTATTTACTACCAGTATATATGTATCATTGTTATTGTTTGTTATATACAACTCAAGGCCACGCATTCATTAACTGGGCATTTTGCTTGGTGCGCAAGGAAATGGGCGGGGTCTAGCAGCCAAAAGTTCACATCAGGGCACGCGCCTTCACAATTCAAATATAGGCCACAGTAAATGCATGTCGTGCGGCGTTTAGGGCATCCAGCACCTTTATTTTCAATGTTCTGTGCTACTTTCTGTTGCTTTATTTTACATTTGGTCACCGTACCCTTTCATTGTTAAAACACATTTATAACACAAAAGGTGCAGAATACAGTATACATGTATAACGATTTTCCCTTGTAGATTTACACTTGACTTTACCTCTCTTCCCCCTCCGCTTCCTCCGTTTCATGCATTTTATCCACAAACTCGGGGAACTTCATTTCCATTCGTCTCGATTTCGGCATGAAATTCTCAACGTTGGCCATCTTTTTCTCGTCATAGTAGAGGAATTTGTGGTTTTCTGCCGTGTAAACAGAGAAATCCCCATTCCCAATGTTCTCTTGCAGGTACTGAATGTCCCATTTCAGTGCTGGATAGACGAGGTTTGTGTCCGTTAGAACCACGGGTTCCTGCAAGTAGGCTTTAGTAAATAACATTATAGAGCAAATGTGCTTATGCATTTAACCCCAAGCTGTAGAGCAAATCAAATAGTATAGGCCTATTAAATACGTCTGTAGAACGTTTATCGTATCGTATTATATTTATCTCGATGAGTCAGACTATAGCAGACGCATATGGGACCCTTCATATTCAAAATAGCTTCTACAAGTTCTACCAACTCAAACACTTAAAAGCGCCTGCGTGAAACCGTATAATAATAATTCGTTTTTGTTTTTTTTAAAGAAACCAATCCGTATCATCCGACAGGCTATTTAATGAATATCATTCAAACACACAACGCCCAAATGTACACCCGCGTTGGCAGTCATTGGACACTGACAGCTCGCGGCTGGACTACGTGACTAGACGAACGTAGACCTGCTGGTGGAGCTGCAACAAAGCCACCGGAGGCGTGCGCGCGCTGCCTCCACTTGGGACGCGCGTGTGTGTGCGTGCGTGTGCGCGCGTGCGTGTGTGTGTGTGTGTGTATGTGTGTGCGCGCGCGTGCGTGTGTGTACGCGCTTTTGTGGCGCGGCACGGTGCAGTGAAGCACGTTTGCTGCAATGACTGCAAGAGCAGACTTTGAATCAAACAAAAAAGACTGAGTGCAGCAATATATATATATAGGTATAAAAAGGTATATATGGAACAGTGCAGAGTGCATAGAAACAGCCTGTCCCACTGACCTACTTGCTTAAACACTGCATTCACATTAAGAGCGATACTACCGCGGGCGCGATGGCACGGTCGCCCTTGGTAACATTTTGATAGGCTACTTTAGGACTTTTTCACTTGCGTCCCAGAGGCGCACAGGAGTAGGCCATTCGTTAACTTTAGCAGATGGTTGAAGATGATTACATTTTTGATGCATTACATTTGCGTGGGCAGCATTTGCGCATGTGCAACATTTACAATTTGCACAGAGTTTATATATTCACAAAGCACGTGTTAGTTGCAACGGTACGACTACGTGCAGTATAGACCCAACGAAACCCACATGAGGAAATGGACAAGAACACACCCATGGCATGAAGGCTACACTGTCATAAAGCATGATACAAAGGACTATTACAATGATTAATTTAGTTGATACTTTAAATATTTAGACAACTGTATCACATTATAATAAATCAATATTAATAAATGAAAGCCTACGGTTATTTATGAGAGGGATGCATTTAAAGTTATTGGAACTACTAAATACGACTTCCAAACTTTCTTCCACTAAATCAGACATTGTTGTCAATGTCCACTGTAGGCGTGTCACATTTTGCAAGACACACACACACACACACACACACACACACACACACACACACACACACACACACACACACACACACACACACACACACACACACACACACACACAACACTACACACTAGGGATGTCCAACTTAGTTAATAATGTGTGTTCGGTGGTACTCATTCAGACAATACCGTCATTACATTCTTCGACTAGGTTTCAATTTCAAGTGCTTGTTATTCATCCTATCACATCATCATACACTGGCGAGGCAGCAGCGTGAAGTTGCAACCGATCATCTATTTACCTCGTTATTTATAAGCATTTCGGCTCGGGGATCCGTGTGAGAGAGCCTCGGTATGGGCTTTGTTTGAAAAGAATACTTTCGGAGCTGAGACTCGTTCCATCCAATGTTTTGGGCATCAGACATCGCGGCACAGCCTTCGGTCGTAGATGGGTCAGCCTCCACCACCGTTGCAGTTGCCATGGCTGTCTGCAAATTTCCTCACACCCCCCTATCCTATGACTAGTAATCACTTAAAAAATGCAAATGTATTTGCTTTAGAGTTCGTTATAGGAACACAGTAGAATCTGTCTGATACATGATGTAAAAAATAAGAATTGCTCCACCGACTGTGGTTCCTACTGTATGTGGACCTCCTCCATGTAGGTGTAAACCATAAACACACAGCAGCACTGACAGACACTGAAACTAACGATACGAAAGTAAATGTTCAAGGAAGATTTTTGAGGAGGAAAATGCACTGAATTCAAGGCAGCGACATCTAGCGCCCCGACTGACTACAATCTGAAGTACTCCTGACTGGCCCGCAGGGGGCGACATTGTTCAGCATTCGGCTCAACTTGGCATCGGGAAAGATGTTGTCCGTTGGTCATTGCATAGCTAACACCCTAAAAGTTCATTGGAGTTTAAGAGAATTAGCTTTTTCTTTAGAGTAGTCATTTGTGGTTTAAAGTATGCTTTTATACAATATTAATTTAACAGGCCGCAGTATGTCAGGCTGCGACACTGCTTGTCAGACGTGGTGACAAGCAACAACGGCACACCCCAGGGAACTAGTTTCACCGGCGTTTTTGTTCTCCCTCTACAACTCCCGAACATGCTACCTGCAGAAGTTCTCTGACGACTCCTCCATTGTTGGATGCATCACAGACAAAAGGGAGGAGGAGTACAGGGAACTAGTTGAGAACTTTGTGGGATGGTGTGACGGGAACCACCTTCAGCTCAACACCGGGAAAACCAAGGAGCTGGTGGTGGACTTCCGCCGCAGAAAGAGCACCCTCAGTTTCCATAAACGGGGAGGAGGTGGAGATGGTGGACACCTACAAGTTCCTTGGGGTGCGTCTGAACAATAAACTGGACTGGTCAGACAACACTGAGGCCCTCTACAGGAAGGGACAGAGTAGGCTGTTCTTCCTTAGGAGGCTCAGGTCTTTCAATGTATGCACTAGGCTACTACGGATGTTCTACCAGTCTGTGGTAACCAGTGCCACCTTCTTTGCTGTAGTGTGCTGGGGAGGAGGCATCAGGAGCGGAGGTGCCAGCAAGCTGAATAAGCTGGTGAGGAAGGCGAGCTCTGTGGTGGGGATGAAGCAGGACTGTGTGGAGGCTGTGACGGAGAGGAGGATGAGGGGAAAGCTGCAGGCGATCATGGACAATCCCTTTCACCCTCTCTACGCCGAGCTGAGGCAACTCAGGAGCACATTCAGCCACGTGCCTCAAAGCGCTTTGGGGGGCTCTTTCATCCCATCAGCTATCAGACTTTATAACACCTCAACCCCCCGCTCCCAACGTCTCCAAAGCCCCAACAACTCCTTTTTTCCCGACCTGATTAAGGACTAAACCCCACACCTAAGGACTGACCTTGTTATGTTTTTTGTTTTTTTTGTTTTTTTAATAGTTTATACTATCTACAGTCTTTGAAAGGGCCCAGGACAATTATACAAATTCATTGGTAGCACATTAAAATATGGGTGCATAATTCCCCCATACATTAACATTAGGGCAATAATAAGCATTAACTAACAATTTACTAGCAGTTAATTAACAGATAATTAATGTCAATGTTTACTAATGCCGTTCATGTCTACATACATTACTAACCCTAACCCACACAGTATGACTCCCAACTGGAATGCATACTAGTTCCCAACAGTTGGCCTATTGGAAATCCAATCATACCAATCTTTTTTAATTTATTGGCAAAAACTGGTCAATATTCATGGATTGATTCTTGAAAAGTTTCCACGATTAATATCAATGGTTACCTGTCATTCAGCAGGCTTAGCCGTGACCTTCCGACCCGATGATTTACCGACACGGCCGCCTGTCACAACGGACTCCCAATCTGAACTTGTTCAGTGGTGTTTACATGTGTAGCTTGTTGTTGTAAGACTGTTGTCTTTTAAAGGCTAAGCAAATATATGTTTGTGATAGCCAGATGCAATCATGACTATACAAGCCTCCCAACCAGACTACTGAGTAATCAAGGGGAGGATAGATCTCGGATAGCTGTGGAACCTCTGTACCTTGATCTCTGTGGTCTGACCCACTCATCCCATTTCTACCCAGACCTGTATCATCGGGGTCAGGTGCAACATCAGGGTGCATCACTGTTACGCAGTATGGTTAAAATTTGACAGGCATTTTGCAATCATGAGACTTTCTCAAAGCCACTTTTCTGACCTATTTTCCACGCCAGTATTTAAGTTGGCAGTGTAAACTGGACACAGATGCTTGCGAATGTACACACATGTACAAATACACAAAACACACACTCACACAATGTTAATTTCACAATATAAAGTTAATGTGTACATTGACTAACCAAGGGTGGATGAGGTGCTGGCGGTTCACGGGCTGTACATGTGGAGCGAGCCTCTCTGTGTTTTCACTTCTTCTCACATCCTCTGACCCGACCCCTCTGGGCGCTGTGTTAGAAACCTCTAAGCCACAAATCCTATTAGTTAGAGAATCGCTGGAGCATTAAAAAGCAGCGGTGCTGCTGTCCCTATGTCTTTACGGATTGTGTCATCATCTGCCCCGATTACGTTTGACCCCTGCGTCTGCCACGTGCGATTTATTATGTGATTAAAAGTTCCACTTCTGGAAAATCCTAGCACTAGTGTTAGGATTATTATTTGGAAATGCATCTTTTCTACATCTATCAGTATCCTATAAACAGATAGCTGTATGTATCCCCTCAATGTCTCCCTAACACATACCCATGCTCTCTCTCCCTCTCTGTCTGTGTGTGTGTGTCTCTCTCTCTCTCTCTCTCTCTCTCTCTCTCTCTCTCTCTCACTCTCTCTCTCTCCCTCTGCATCACTCTCTCTCTCGCTCTCCCTCTCTCCCTCTCTCTCTCACTCTCTCTCTCTCTCTCTCTCTCTCTCTCTCTCTCTCTCTCTCTCTCTCTCTCTCTCTCTCTCCCTCCCCTGCTCTCCCTCTCCCTGTGTCTCTCTCTCTCCTTCTCTCTCTCTCTCTCTATCCCTCTCCCTGCCTCTCCCTCTCTCCCTTCCTGTGTCTCTCTCTCTCTGTGTCTCTGTGTGTGTGTGTGTGTGTGTGTGTGTGTGTGTGTGTGTGTGTGTGTGTGTGTCTCTCTCTCTCTCTCTCTCTCTCTCTCTCTCTCTCTCTCTCTCTCTCTCTCTCTCTCTCTCTCTCTCTCTCTCTCTCTCTCTCCCGGCGTTGTCACCTATGTCTCTCTGCCACCTTAGGCTCATGCCTTGCTAACGAACTCGACTTGGCAAGGCTGACAATCCCACCCTGACCCGGGGGCTTTAAATAGCGGGGGAGACGGAAGTTCATCCCCTCAGTCAGAGGTCAGGTCACCCACTAGGTGGGAGAAAGGGGAGGGTGGGGGGTGTG
>NC_079426.1:10029442-10076942 GCF_026213295.1 Gadus chalcogrammus
AATTGCAGTTTGTGTGGATAGATCCTCAACTCCTCTATTCAATTCTTGCCATTGAGTGTAGTTGTTTTCCAACATCTTTGGATATTTTGTACTTTTTCTAGGTACCTTGCTGTGCCATTTGAGTGGGTGTTTGTATGTGTCTATGTTTGCGTCTGAGTGAGTGTGCACCATCATTGTCGATTGATTGATGTGTTGTCAAATTAACTGATTCCTTCTGAAGATCCTGCATTTTAAGGGAAAGAATGGGAACACTCAAAGAAGAAGCGATAAGTTCAAGGTGTTTTGTCAGCCATTGTTATGGTTCCCCAGTGTCTCCTGACTTTACCCCGGCGTGAAAACAGCTGTGGCCTGAAAAGGGAACATTTCTCTCCAGGGGCGAGGGGTGACCTTGCCTCCAAGACGAGAGGTTGAATCAAAGTTTCACATCAAGCCTGCATTGTCCCCCAGAAGAAACGGGGAGTATTTATTTAACGCGTTCATTATCGGCCCGTTGTCTGCCGGTGGAAGACCCGAGCGAAGAGCCCCATTGACTAATTGCAGTGAAAAAGAAGTTTTCTTCTCTTTCTATCCCCATTTCTATCCTGCTACAATTGATGCTCCAGGTGCTCGTGTGGATCCTCCAGCCCCACAGGAGGTGGGCGCCGGCAGGGGTAAACAAAGACCACTTCAGCCGCATGCCGGTGGTCCCCTTCAGAGTCCTTCGGGGGCCCGACAAAGACCCGGTGGTAAATGTGGGATCCGTATTGCAAGAATAAAACTAAACACTTATTTTAGAGAAAGAAGCAGGGGCAGCATAATACTGAGCACTGTGAAATGTCGGGCACCCCGGGGGCTCTAATTAAGCGTGCACCAGTGATCCCGAGATTCTTGAGGTTTGGGTGTTGTCATAAAGGGCATTCAGCGGCGATAAATAGGCCCTTCTGGTACAGCGAGCACACTGCTGTTATTATTGGGGGGACAAGTGCCACCTCACTTATCGGGGGGGGTGAAAGGGATGCATGGGTGGCACACTCGGCAGTGATTTTGAGCAGGACATTTTTTATTCAAAAGACACTTTACACGTTGCTGTGTGCCCACCGGTGGGGGGTGTGTGGAGAAGGGGTTGTCTGGCACGTTGAATGCAAGACGTCCTACTCTTGGACGCTAACACGCTGATTTTCGCACCACATAGATACACAACCATACTATAGATATAAATATAGATGTATATAAATACTTCTATATATATCTATAGATATCTCTATAGAGATACCAACCTTACATATGCAATCCACAGGAGCTAAATTGACACATTTGTAAAAGAGCGTAACCAAATGGTTTGTTTTATTGACGATGGAACATGTGGGTTACCTTGCGACCGGCCTCATTGTTGTGGAGGTTCATGGCGGCTCGCGCGTCCTGTCCGGTCTCCAACGCGTCCACAAACTGTTTGGAAATGGCCTCGCCAAAGCCAACGTTGTCACTGCACCCTCCCCATAGCCACCCATGACCACCTGGGAAACGGGGGGGGGGGGTTATTAAGCAGATTCACATCACACCACGGGAAGATCCCTCTGACGTGAGGACCCTTGTGTTCCCTTCGCTTGGTTTCTGTCCGTGGTTTTGGTGGTTTTGGCAGACTTTTGGCCAAATGTTAAGGTTCTCATTGAATTAGGCCCTGTGAAGTTGTTGGAGACACTAAGTGCGATTATGCGGTTTGAGTCCTTTTTAGAGTTAGCATAATTCTCTCCTACCTCGTTGTCCATTCCGGGTGTCGTCACAGCCACAGTTGTCGAAGTCGCCCAAACTGCAGTTCCTGGTAAGTGTGTACATGACCCCCGCAGAGCTGATGGCATGGACAAACGCCGTCTCCCGATTGGCTAGTGGAAGGAGAGCGAGAGAGAGACACTTGTTTATTATCATTTCCGCCTTAAGTTGGTGGTGGGGGATCCGGCACGTCCCTTATAAAGTGACCTGTGGATTTGTGGAAAGAACACTTCTGCTATCAAGGAAAGAGATCAGGAAACAGCAGATTCAAGTTTCTGACTTTTATTTAGAACTTTTACAAAGTTATACAAAAGTCACGCTTGTCTGAAGAACACTTTCTCCAGCTCCAGGCCAACTGTTTTATATTCTCACTTCTGTGATTCCTCCCATAAGCTCCAAGGCAGGGGTGTTATCAGATAATGCCCATACATGGCTTCAACACATTGTTATTCTGGGATTGGTTCCATGTATCATCATCTAACTTATCAATGTCCTTGTCTGGACTGCACTTCTCACCGGGGTAATCTGTCCCTGAACAAACCGTAGGGATGCTTTGTCTATCTGAATCTGTCTGGGTGATAGTACTTGGTGTCAACTTGGTCCCCAGGCCTGAATATTAGTACACACCAGTGGCACAGAACGATGACCTTTTCTCAGCGGCAGAAGTCTCTTCAGAAGACTCTGTGTTTTTCCATGCTTATGTCATTCATATAGCATTTAAGGCAGGATATTGATATTAATCCTTCTAAGGGTATAGTAAACGTATCCCACAGTAGCTGTGTACATGTTCATCAATGCCATGCTGTGTTAAAGTGACTCAATTCATCAGTTCAAGTCAGATGGACGTTCTGGTGAGCTTCTCATTGCTCCTCAGGAAGTGCAGAGAGAACATTGAATGACATGGAGAACATCTCCCATTTTAACCACATGATTTTAGCTTATGTCACAATTCCTCGTAACCTGGTCTTTCAAACATAACTTTGACCTTTCAGCTTTCTTCCAAGCTAGTTTGTATAATCCATATATCAACTACTCTTTCAAACCTTTTTCTTTGTTTGTGTTTTACAAACCTCCATCTACAATAAAACACATTTTCCCAGTAACTGTTAAGCATATTCTGAAGCTTCTAGATATTACCGTACATTGAGTTAAACATTGCTTTTATTTATGTGTTTTATTTCAGATTCAGTGACTAATATAAATCTCAAAGTATCGCCATAACCCGATTTATTGAGATGGAAAAAATCTACCAAAACCCATTTGTTGCAAGCAACCCACCTGACACGTAAAAATACACGTGTGATTCATCCAACTACCTTCCCATTTATATCCATGTACATTTGCGTAAAGTCGTCAGACCCCTTCCGCGATCCGAGGCCTTAACAACACATCTATGCGGGGGTGAGATCCCATGCTGGTGGGTCTATTTGGGTGATGGAGGGGTGGTTGGAGTGGGAACATACCGCTGCGTAGGCTGCTGTGCGTGGACAACTGCAGGGCTCTCTCAGGGCAGTTCCAGCGATCCCAGGCAAACTGGTACTTGCATTCCTCGATCCCATTCTGGGCCCCTGCTGCCACGCTGCTGGAGTAGATGAGGTAGGCCTGGGGGGATGGGGGGATTGGGGGTAGGGTTAATAAGGAGACAAACCCAGGAGTCACTGTTTCTTATTTTCTTCTTATTCTCTACGGTTTCAATTGGATGATTGTTTTTTCTTAATATTATTTCTGTATTTCAAATTATTATTTTTTGTCCCCAATAAGGATGGTGTGAGCCCTTATTGTCTGGTCCTCTTCCTTGTATCTCACATAGTTATTATGTTCTTATTGCATATGGCTTATTGTCTCCTGTTTTTTTGGTGTGTTTCATATTGTTCAACACATCCTGCTTTGAATGGTGGAAAAAAGAACGAGTTTGACGAAGCAGCACAAGAAACAACCCCACTGCAGCGCTCAGGGCAATGAACCCAGAAATAGAGAGATGGAAACCCGCTTTGTTCCTACAAAGTCCCTTCAAACCAGCTCTCGCTCATTGTCTCTCTCTCTCTCTCTCTCTCTCTCTCTCTCTCTCTCTCTCTCTCTCTCTCTCTCTCTCTCTCTCTCTCACTCTCTCTCTCTCTCTCTCTCTCTCTCTCCCTCTTTACTCTCTATGTTGTAGACTCGTGCATAGTCATACAAATATGAATAATGAATACTACACACAAATATGTCTCGGGTGGCAGTTTGGAGAGAGAAAGAGAGAGAGAGAGAGAGAGAGAGAGAGAGAGAGAGAGAGAGAGAGAGAGAGAGAGAGAGAGAGAGAGAGAGAGAGAGAGAGAGCGCGAGAGATTGAGAGAGAGACAGAGAGAGACAGAGAGAGAGAGAGAGAGAGAGAGAGAGAGAGAGAGAGAGAGAGAGAGAGAGAGAGAGAGAGAGAGAGAAAGAGAGAGACCCCCTTCTTTCACAGTAGTCCGGCTCGCTCTCTAATGATGACCACCCACTTTAGCCATACACCCCCCAGCCCTCCCTCCCCCCCACGCCATGCCTTCTGAGAGAGGTCAAGTGTATGACGGGGGTCACCGTAAGAAATACCAAAGGGTCAGGAATATCATTGATATATCACTGCTGGATCATTTACCCTATCCATGCGTGGAGTCGTGGACCGCAATTCAGCCTTCCCACAGCCATATCTACGACTACTATTTTTGTATTATTTTGTATGTTTTAAAATACATGCGATTAAGGAGCAGGTAGGCAGTGAAGGCCTCTTGCGTCTCAAGGAAGCCACCTAGGACCTTTGGGCACTGGAGTCAAACACCCTGGCCGCTACTGCTCTGTCTCAGACATAAGGGACGCGCCTCTCTCGCACAGGAATTAAGACTACTGGAGTAATAGAGTAGCTAGAAGCAAACACATCTTTAGGGATGTTTTTGCTTTGTTTCTCTTAAGGGTGGGGATAAGAGATAAGAGATCAAAAGAATGTTGGCTTACCTTGGGTCCAGTCATCAGGAAATTATTCACTGACCTGGAATGGAAGACAGCTTATTAACTGTGGGAAGCGACGTGTTCCTTCACTACAGAGGAATTTCTCTGGTCTCCGCTTACATCTCTCATTAGTGCACTTAACATGTTAAATCACGTCCAGAGTGATGACCGCAACACAGCACTAAACTGTGCAATACATTCCTAATCAATTTAATGCTTGTTAATTTGTGTTTTATTGGCATGCACTTTTCACACTTTTTTTCAATACAAACATGTTGACAATTTATCAGTTTCCTTTTTTTTTATGGAGGCATAGAATGCAAGGAAATAATCAAAGTATCTGTTATAGGCCTCGCCAGATATTTGAACAAAGACTAAAGTGAAAGGGTCATCAATAATAAATCTATACTAATCAATATTTTTATTTCTATTTTCTTTTTGATTACAATTCTCTCCCATGGATTTAGTTCCAGTTTCATCTTAAAAGGAAAAAAATTGTGATCACCTCAATTAAAGAAAGGTAGGCTATAACAAAGTTGTATCCATTGTTATGTTTGCAAATAAAGAAAATAAGAAAGAATAAATAATTAATGTAAATGATACCTATTTGGATGTATTTTCTCATTTATAGAATGTAATATATAGGCTGTGAACGATATATATAGCTATATATTGTCGGGGACAATATATATGTTTTGTTAGTTTATGATTTGGCCTTGCGTGAGAACATCTCACCGTCCCCATCACCACCACCATCACCATCACCACCACCGCCACCACTAGCCTCATTGTATATTGCATGAAATAAAAGTTGAATAAATATTACTCACCAGCAACAGTAAGATCTCATGTGGGTCAATAGAACAAAAACGCAATAGAAGCCTTTTAAATGCATGAACATCCTGACAGGCGCGCGGGAGAACTCCTAAAGTCTATGCGATCTGGTGGCTAAGTAAGAGGATACAGAGCTCGCGCATAGAACCTCAGTTCGTCCTACCAAGGGTCTCGTGCGGTGCGAGGTTTGAGGGGGTTTGAGGGGGTCTGTGAAATGGAGCCACTCTCGTCCCAACAAGAGATTATCAGCTTAATTAAAGATTTTCCCCTTCTTACGCTCTCGACCAATCAGAACATTTTGCTACAAGGAGAGAATGAAATGATCAAAAGGGCACCCCTGGGCCTCGGGCCGTCCAATAGCCTGCTCTCTCCCCTTGGCGAGGAAGAGCAAAAGAAGAAGACGTTTTAATCCTTTACCAAACTGTAACACTGATCTCTTGCATATCGGGCTCTCCAACGTTTATTTAAGACATCTGTACGCCGTGTTAAAAGACGTCTTACCTGATCGACGAGGATTAGTTGAAGATGGCGAAGAGGTATTTGGATTGAAAGAGATAGCTCTGTTTGCTAAAAGAGGAAATTAAACGTGGCGGAATAAGGTGTGATTAAATCATGTGTATCATGGAGCACTGGAGCATTCTGGCTAATTTGGCAACGAAACGGATCAACACATACGGGCCTATCTGTTATAATGTTCTGGTGTCCAAACAGAACATTACAACATATAGGCAAGTAGGCTAGCCGATATCATTTTTGTTAATTTTTCTCTTGCTTTAATTTGGACATTTATGGTTGGAGCAACGTAGCCTATTTAGGCCTACAGCTTAATTGTCTTATGTATATAATGTGGGATTGGACAAGGCAGTGTATGTTTTTTTAGTAGCCAATTGCAATTTAAGATTAATTCAGAATGTCTCTTTCAGGTATTGTTCATTTAAGATGTATTTTATATTTAATTAACGTACATTTAATTTAAAGTTAAATACCCATCCTGCAATGAGTATTAACTCCTTTCAATTGTCTGTTTTCTTACTTGTTTTTTGGGTTGTTTTCTAATTCGATGTGGTTCTAATGATAATTCTTACAACTGTCATACGCCTAGTGGGAACCACTGTACATGCTCAGCTCATTCTGAGACAAATGTGTTTCATATCCCAAACGTTTGATGATGTGTCCATTGATGGCATACACAGCGATCACCCATCCCCTTATCGGAAATATAAAGGCGAGATCCGCGGATTAAAGGCCGGATCAGATCTATATTTGCATGGCTAATCCAGACGGTCCCTACCTAACGTAACGTAAAGGGGTTATTCCCGAGACACTCCGTCTGACCTAAGGTCTCTCTCCCTGGTATTTGCGGATCTTTTTGTGTGCAAATTAGGATTAGAGAAAGGTGATTATCAGGCTCATCTGAGGGATGTTTTTGGATTAAGATTTAAGACGAATGACAGCTACCCTACAACGATACAATGACCTATTCACTCTATGGGCTGCCAGTTTCACAAAACCAAAGAAGATTTTTAAAGAGAAATCTAACAAGATGAATACAACAGAAGACCTACTGGTTGTGATGGAGCTTTCCACCACTGAGCCTATCTGAAAGATTCCGAGAGGACTATTCAAACAGGCCTGCCCTGAAGCAGAGTCCGTGGGGAAAAGACCGACCATGAGTTCCGCCGCCAGGGGGCAATTCAGGCTGGATCCCAATCCGTATGACATTAAATGGGCCCAATCATTGTATCAAGATGAGACTTCCAACTTTATGTTTCACAGGTTTATATGATAAAACATAATAATGTCTCTCCATGTACTATCGTTTTGGGCCAGGGTCCACAATGTTTGAACCCAAATGTTTCCCAAACGGAGAATGTTTTATTCAAATGTGGTAATTGGGTGACTTAAGGTCAATTATTCGTTCAACCAATCACACACCCAGGCCCCCGTAAGCTTTCTTTCTTTGTTCATTTCTTGACACGAGTAATTGTATGACTTTTGTATGTGTATTTGCATATGGCGTGCATTCCCATAAATGTTTGTGAACGGCATTGACTGAAAGAATTTCTCAACCAAAGCATCCTTGACATGTCTAGTGCTGCGAAGGGGCACACGTTGTACCCTGCATTAGGGGATATTTCGGTCGGTCGTATTATGTTCTAATAGAGTGCATTCATTCACATTAAAATAGTATAAATGGGCCATACATAAAAATAGCCTACACGTTCCTAGAACAGAACAACTGCCCCCCTCCAGTTATAACCATTTAACATCCGCCATAAGCTCCCAGAAATGCATTTAAGAGCAACATTGTTTTCAATTTATTTATTTGGACCTTTGGTACTGAGAAGTAGCCTAATTCTTTGCAACTGCACAGTCATGCACACGAGGCTACGTGTCACTTCTACTGCCATTGAAAACAACGTAGGCTACTACTATCTCCTCAACTATCACTCCTGCGTAGGCTGTGGCCTGTTATCCACACATAAATGTAGCTGCTCAGTGGTTGGTCCTGGGCACTTTGGCAGTGCCTTGACAACTGGCAGCCTATCCACAGCGAGGTGTTAAATGCCGTGGGGAGGATGGTGAGGATTGGGGGTGAGGGGTGGGGAGGGGGGTGGGATGGCCTGACAGCAGGCAGCCAATGGTGAAGAATGGGTCGATGTCACCGTCGGAGCAATAGCGATCCAAACTCCCGCAGACAGCAGTTTTGTGACTTTCCCACCGAAATATCGTCGGACAACTTCATTTCGTGAACGTTTGTACCCGAATATAAGTAGATTCTACGCGTCTTATTTACTTTTCACTTTTAAATGCGTAGCATTGATGTTGCCGTTGAAAATAAGCTCACCGGTAGATGGCGAAGTTGGGACTTTTTACAATTTAAATTATGAATAAAATAACTACGATGGACGCATTCAAATCCAATTCAATTATAATTGTTAATTTAATGATTAACAGAATTGTCTGAAGATGCAGTCAACAGGCAGAGGAGATTTGTTGAAGATCTTGGAAATATAACTTCAAGGCCATTAGTGGATCCAAAATACAACAGTTAGGCCATTTGATATTTGTATTAAGCAGAAATGAATTACAGAATAAGAGGCACAATGACAGGTAGAAAATTTGGTTTATTTATGGTGATTACAGTGGGTAAACATTCCTTGAAAAAATTTGCCATTGTTTTAAGACATTTGAAGTTCAAAGAAGTTAACACTGTAAAAACAAAAGAAACTACATTGAAAAAAGCTCAAATGTGACAAATATTAAACATCTGGGCCATATTTGTGCAAACAACACATTGGTAGGCAAATTTAGAGACCCGATTAGTAACTCCATATATTTAATTTATTCTCTTTTACTACATGCACCACATGTGCAGAACATTACCGATAAGGCATTGGAGTCCAAATTCGGACCCAAACATATTTTTCCAACACATGTAGCTTCTAGTTACTGAACCACAACAGCCTTCACTGAAGAAAAGTAACAAGCAGAACGATCTGTACTCCCCAGCTAATCGAGGACACAAGCTACAAGCTAAAGAAACAACTCCTCTTTCCATCCAAGAGAGACAAGTGCACCTCGATGCTTCGGTCAAGAATGCGGGAGCTAAAAGGTATTGAAATCCAAAAATAATATATATATATTTATATATAAACCCCCTTACCAACCAGAGGTATAAATATTTGTATACACAAGTGTATCGAAATGTATGATGGAAAGAACTTCATCTTATGAATGTGGAGATCATCTTCTTTAAGAGCACCTCGGGCAGGACAACTAGCGTGTAAAATATCAACACACACACACAATCACCCACACACACACACTCAGACAAACACACACACACACACACTCAGACAAACACACACACTCGCACTTGAGAAGGATGGAAAAAGGACAGTTGCAACGGCACACTACATCTACCAGGGTTTGGAGTTGCGATGCACAGCAGTTCGTAGTTTAAGAAAAGCGTTGTTTTTTTACCAAACCGACCAAAAAACCAAGCCCCCAGAACTATCAAACTTACCGTTTGCCCTCGACAAGTGAGAGCAAAAACCTCAGACTAGACAAATGGGAACAAATCTAGCCTCCTTCTTGTCGTAGCGTGACACAACTTCCCCTTGAATAAATTATCGTCACCATTTACTTATTTTCAGAGTGCCACCGAATATTAATAAATAGCACATGGAAAAATAGGTGGTTAATGTTCTCTAATCACTGCTTTGACCCTGGAGGTCATACACACACACACACACACACACACACACACACACACACACACACACACACACACACACACACCGAGCGGTTGGCATATTATCCTCAAAATAATAAGCCACTTTAATTCCAGTCTGCTGTCGAATCTCCGGATACCTTCCTTGTATCATGGCTGGTAAAAATAAAATTATAATAAAGAACCAAAAAGTAGCTGTGCTTACAAGCCCAGCCCAGTTAACCATCTCCGACCAACAGTCTAGACATGTCACTGCATAATACAAAATAAAATTAAATAATAAAAACAAGCTTACAGAAAAGGTATAGGACCATTTAAAGCCAATATTACTCTCAAGAACTTATGAATATTTTTTTCCAAACTCATTAACAGAAGTAGACATAAGAACCATGATAATTTTTTGTTTGTCATTGTAATTTAACTAATTACAATAACTTCTACCACAATTGTCCCACCAAAAGGCTGGCCAGAATGGTCTTGCCAAGCTTGCTCTCGGGTAGGACAAAGTTGGTATCTGTTACTGCGAGTCTCCTCCCCCCTGACCTGATCGCTCCTCAGCCACTCTTGTTGCTGGCGTCACCAGTGCGCTGTCTACGAGCGCGGATCGTTTCCTGTGATACCTTCTTGCAGTCTGAGGCCAGGCCAAGGGAACACATGAGGTCTATAAAGACAGTGGTCAGGTTCAGCCTGTTGCCAAACTCGCTGGTGGCATAGTCGAAGGGGAAAGTGTGATGGTAGTTGTGGAAGCCCTCCCCTGTGAGTTCAAAGAAGAACAGAAAAAGGAAGAACATGGATTAAAAACTGTTTGCATTGAATGCATGATGGACTACCAGCTGCAAGATTCTGGGTTTGATCCCAAATGTTGACGCATTTGCATTCTTGAGAAAGAGGCCCAATCTGTTCACTCATAACAAACAACTCCCTACAAGTAGCTTTGGATGACAAAGTGTCTACATTACTAAATTGTAGATATTTTTTTTTTATACATCAACAATGACATAATATGGCTGATAAGTCAACCTCTATGAAGTCACTTTTACCTAAAAGACTAAATTTAAAAAATCTAGGATGTCCCAAAGCAAAAATAAACATTTGCTGCCGGATGAGCTAGTTCTTCCCCATTATAAATGCTTAGCTAACAAAGGGCACCCAATGCCTAAGGCATACATGAATTCACAAGAGACATGCTAAGACAAATATTGTCCATTCTTCTAAGCAGAAAAAGTACAAAAGCCGCAAAAACCCAAGTGAAAGTCAACAGAAAGCCATGGTGGGATTTCTCCTACTGTGAACAATATGCATGTTCAATACACACACACACACACACACACACACACACACACACACACACACACACACACACACACACACACACACACACACACACACACACACACACACACACACACACACACACACACACACACACACACACACACACACACACACACACACACACAGTGAAACCATGAAAGCAACCTTTTGGTTCCTTACCCACTGCGCTGAATGCCACGAAGCGGTTCTCCCGGGGGTTGATGCCCTGGTCGTATGGCCGGTTGCCCCACATGTGTGCAGCACTGTTAACCAGCCAGGTAGCATTGAGCACCAAGGCGTAGCGCATGAGGCCGGGCACGAAGTAGCCCACTGTCAGGGACTCGCCCCACAGGTACCAGGGTACTAGCATGGGCATCAGGAAGCAGAGCAGCAGCACGGCCAACTTGTAGTGCCTGGGAGAACAAGACCACACCGGTCACCAGAAAAACGTGGCTAGGAGAAGGGCCAGCTATAAGGAATCCATTGAGTTGCATCCAACTCAACCTATTGCACCTTTTAAAACACCAAGTGACTAAGAGACAATGTAATCAAATCTAAATTTAAATCGGATCACATTAAATGGATTGACATCTAAAAAGGAACAACACATCAAAACATGTCAATAAATACCGGGGGCCAAATTACCATTATGTATAATTAATGAGGGTAAGATACAAAGTAAAACAATAAGGACGAGATAGTGCGAGGACAAGTAGCCTGAACCCATATGACAGACGCTGGTCGGATGAACTCTCCGATTATCAAGTGCACTGATGAGAGTAAATAAATTAAATTGGAAGCCAATTAAATTGCCCTTGATCACATTTAAAGGTGGCATGGAACACACAAGGTGGCCCGGAACAAGGATTGACCTGCTGACACCATGCCCTAGTAAATTCATCCTGGCTGTGCATGATCCCATTTGTACCAGGGGCAGTTTTTGGTACCCTGTCTGACATTTATGGTCAACCTGACTCAGACCAAAGCTTCCCGAGTGAAGATAAGGACACAATACTTCGATAGCAGACAGAAAACCTTGCAATGTTTGTAAGTGGGATCTTTATATCGGCTTGAAGGGCCGTCAATGCTAACAAAAGATAAACTATTTAAATTGCCAAAGTTGGCTGGCTGCATTTTAAACTCCTAGACCTATGACATTGTCCAGTATTTAAAAAACAACATCAGCACTTTAGACTTAAGCACGACTCATATTCACGATCTACAGGTTTAACCTGTTAAATGTTGGCACTGTACTTTCTCACAAATGCACTTCGGTGCACTCTTGGATTTACTCGAGGAATAAGGATTTCCTGGTGCTCGAAGAATGTCAAAAACTTTTACTTTTTTTTTTTTCTTACGACTTACAAGTCACTCGCAGAAAGTAGATAAAAAAATAGAACCATGCCTAACCTAATGTAAAGCTTCAAGAGAGGGGGGAAAAGGGGCGAGTTCCTCTGTACATTTCTCTCTGCCCACACACGCAACGCACAGAGAACCTGACTCTGTTCTTTTGCCCACGTACCGTCTTTGGAACATGACCACCGCGTCCGCCCTCAGGTCCGACAGCTCCAGCTTGCGCCCCTTCTCCAGGACGTCGGGGTGCTTGCGGACGAGCAGCCAGCCGATGTGGGAGAAGAAGAAACCCCTCAGGGCATTGTGGGGGTCGGCGTCCGTCTCCGAGTACTTGTGGTGGGTGCGATGGTCCCTCGCCCATTCGTAGATGTCATTCTGGTCAGGAGAGAGATTAAATCGAAAGTCAACAACCGCCTCCTGGGCATGCGAAGCATGTGCACGAGATAAGGACTGCTACATAGTTGTAGTCCTTTTTACATTGCCAGGCTTGGAAGGGTTCATTTAGATATATTGATTATTTAATAAAGTCATAAACACTGCATACCACTTGTATGCTGTGTACTGTTACATGCTGGACGAATGTGACAAAACAGAAGTCGTTGGCATGTTGCTTGTTGTTATGTCATGTCAACCATACATCATGTGCACAATTTGACTCAAAAACCAACACATTATACAACTGTGTTCTTTTAATTGCAACATGCTTGCGTCGTGTTTGCAGTGGTTTAGATTGCAGAAGTTTAGACTGCAGATCTTGTGTCCCCATTATAAGGTGGGTACATAGGGAGGATTCGAGGGTTCAGAGAGCGAGCAGACGGGAGCAAGAAATGGAACTTAACAATGGAAAACGTGCCCTCCCTCTGTGAACCCTCCCTCCTTACATACGCCATCATTGAGTGGTGTTGCATTTCACGCATCTGTTAATGATAGCCGAGACGTATTCCCGAACCAATCGCGGACACAATCCCCTGATTAGTCAGCAATGAGCAGGGAGTGGTCAAAATTCCATCTGAAGACAAAATCTAAATATCTGTAACAGTCTATCCTGGTGTGTTGGGGGGTACCTGGAATGCCATGGAGTTAGCCAGAGCCAGGAAAACTCTCAGGGGGAAGGATGCTTTGTAGGTCCGATGGCTCCATAGCCGGTGGGCCCCGGCAGTCACACCGAGAGCACTGATAACAAAGCACACTACAGCTACAAGAGAAAGGGGGAGGGTGGATGAACAAAAACATACATTAAAGAAACCTATTGACATATACACTATCCGTTATAATAAGGTTGTTTTGCCCTGTGAGCCGCCCCTTGAGCACATCATGCTATTCCCAATTTCCCAAGCTTCTACGCAGCATCGATGTCATGTGGGAGTTATTTATTTTCAGCGCCAGAGCTGAGGGTACACGCTGGTTTGTTCTCTCCTCCAGTTGTTGTTGCAAAAGTACTGAATGTGTTTCTATGTGTGGCCAGACGACGCCGTGGAATGGAGGAGCCGGGGGCTGTGACTGGCAAAGGGCATTCGCTTGTTGCGATGCTGTCCAGCAGCAACTTACAATGGAATGACTATTGGAATGGTGATTGTGCATTGTCTTCGCTGGTGAAATAATTTGCTGTGCAGCATTGCCAAGAAAAAAAAGAACAGGAGGAGATGGGGAGGGGGGATTATGCAAGTGTCCCACTGGACACAAGGGGTTCAGTAATTCAAAGCATGGCTCTGTTGTCTACTTTATTGAGCATAAAGTCTAATTCCGCTATAAAGTGCGTGTTTACTTAGCCTCAAGTCTTGATTTGAATCAGCAAAGTTAAAGGAAAAAGTGCTCAAAAACATGTTGGATTTCGCCCGTCCCGCCGTCACTTTGAGCGCCACGGGAATTTAGTTTTAAAAAGGGCGACATTTATCAAGAATGAGTGTTAACGAAACGAATTAACCATTTTGAAACCACACGGATCATTCATTAATCAACAGGGGACGGTTGTTGGGCCCCGTGACTGTATTTCACCTACCAGCACACTGTGTTCCGTTTCTGGAATGTAGGGAGTGACTTCAATAGATACAAACAGGGAAAGAAAAAAAACCGCCTGCCTAGGCTGTACTGTACTGTGTAGGCTACAGTTACTTACTCCATGCAAGGGTTAAAACTGATGCGGAAGGGATGAGCATCAGTCCATAAAGCCCTCCGGAGTGTAAAAGCAACATCAATATGATGTTTCTCCAGACGAGTCTCGTCGGCGGTTTAGGACCCTCTTTTTCCCGATATGTGTCATCAAATACATCTTCAACGGTCGATAATTCCGTCGCCGCATCCCCATTCTGTTGCTTGCTGGGGTTGTGGTTCCTGGTATCCGTTTCGGTCATTTTAAACAGCGGTGCTGAAAAGAGAATAAATATTGGGTAGGAGTATCAGATACAAACATTCAAACAACGACTTAAGAGCTGGATCAAAACAGATCAATCCAATCCGGCGTGAGGAACTTCAGCGCAGGTTCTTCATGCTTTCTGACAGCGACTCCATGCATCCGATCGTTAACTACGCATTCGTTTCTGGTATTTTTTCTCCAGCGCTCAACGAGAGCGGACGAACACATCTGTACTTTTACTCACCTTTTTAAAGGGTGTAGACGTGACGGGCGTTTCTCGTTGAAGTCAAGTCGTCGCTTAAGCCGATGCGAACCTTGTTGGTAATAACGTGAAGGATAAGATGCGAGTGAGGTGGATCGTCGACTGGTTACCTAAGGTTCTGATTCATTCTTCGACGGCGTTTCACAAGTACCCCTAGCTGCAGACAGCGGGAGTGGGCGGAACAGGCGGAAATTGATGCCCCCCAGTGCCCCATTGGTTGCCCGTTTATCTGATGTTCTTGGACGGACGGAATTCAGATTCTGTATTAGATAAGGTGATGATAAGGTTTTCATTATTGCACAGCTTGTTACAACACATTGCGAAACAGCCGTGACAGGACGATTTGGCTTCGAGACCCAATGTTGAGATGTCACCCAAACTAGACCTAACTAGGTCATTGTCTGTGGCTGGCTGGACTACGCGTAACTCGATTACAATTTGCGTTTATGATGTAGCCTAATCCATTACATTTCCTGTTTGCAGATTGACATAGGCCTATATAGTGCTAGGAGAGTATAACCTGATAAATATATATCTACAGTTTAAACACTGAGTTATTATTATTCATCAGTTAACGTAGGATATTATGAGTGTGACTATATATAGTCTATATATTATTTAAGAAAATCGCACAAAATCCTTGTGGTCTAAAAAAACCTGATGGATGGATGAATAGGATGGTTAGATATATTCTTAATCCTGAAATGTAAACAACCTGTAGCTCAATAAACACAATTTAATCCACAAAATAACAATTAGTAATACTCAAAAAGATTTGCCGGCAAAAATTAGGCCAACCTACACTACACATAATGCTACCATACTAAACTGTTTAAATGCAAGATCCTGTTGCATACAACTGGATCCAAGTGCAAAAATGATTGTGCAATGACAGGAAAGCGACTTGAAATGTATGGTAAGCAGGGCTAATATGGATGGTAAAAAAGCAGACGCAGATTGATATCAGTGCAATCCAATGTAGGACAATAGACCTAATATCTCATCATCAATATCATATGAGCTTGTGTGGGACAGAGATATAGTGCGTTAACAGGTATAAGTGATGGTTGGATTGTTGTATAATTTAAGCCTACATTATTTTCCAATATTTTGACCCAACCTAATGGCCGAGGTGCCGCCCCATGTCCCTTATCAATGATCGGATGATTATAACCCACTCAACCGCTTCGTGCCATGCACCAACATCCCAATCTCTTTATTCAAAAAATCATATCATATAGATACAGTTTATTGTGCAACAAAGTAAACACATTTGCTCATCCCATTGGGGGTGACTGAACTCGCAATGAGGGGACGGACATCAGCACTGCATTACCTCATTCAAAAGAATAATGGTAAACTATGTTGCAATAAATTACTGCACATCTCTTGTGTTGACCTACTTTACCATTCAGCACATGAACTATAGTTAACTGAAAGTGTGACCATAATCTATTGTGAAACAATTACTTTTTTGACAATGTGACACAATATACTAGACACGTGGAAGCCCAAACAGTACCATCTAGTGGTTGAGTACAGCATTAGAGCAGTGGACAAATTGGATTGGTCAATCTAATTGGGTAGAAGAACACATTCTTCACTTGAATGAATGCAGTAGCTGTTTATGCAAGTATACACGATCATTCCTCCATTTAAAACAAAAAAACAAAAAACTAGCTAGCAGGATTTAATACCATATAAAAATATAAACATTAAGTTTCAAACCTATCTCTCAAAAAGTAACACCAGTTCACAATGCTGTGTGTGTGGGAACATATCGATTGGCACAGCCACTCTCGGGGTAAAGGCCTCCCCTGTGAGTTTCTTCTGAGGGTCCGGAGGGCAGCAAAGCTCAATGAAGTTCCTCATGGCCTCTCCGTCTGGTTTACAGGAAACGTAGACCAGTCTGCGCACGTCGGGTTGGTTTCGCAACGCCCGGACCACGCGGTAGTGAAGCCCGGCTCGGGCAGGGTTGACCAAAGCCGCCACGCCGCCACCGCCACTTCCTTCTTCGGAACTGCTCAGCTGGGGAACGATCCTGGGAAGGATCACCTCTGCTTTTCCGGCGAGAAACTGGCAGTTGAGCACGCCGTTGAGCGCGGCATTGTGTCTGGCGTCCTCCACCGCCTGTGGGACCAGCTCCACCCCGACGACCTGCTCCACCGCGGGGGACAGGGTGATGCCGATGGCGCCCGTGCCGCAGCACACGTCCAGAAGGGTACCACCCACCCTATCCGCCACCCCTTCCGGGAAGCACATCTCCCGAGCCACGGTGAAGAGCACTTCGGCTGCAGCCGTGTTGATCTGGAAGAAAGCGTCCGGGGAGATGCGGAACTTGAAGCTCAGCAGCTGTGAATGACATAAATGATGATCACGCAAACCGCTATGTGAATGCAACTGCTATTAATTATCATTTAGTAATATTGTTGACGCTTTAAACCCGCACTATGTAACTATGTACAACTCAAGCCACTCAAGAGTGCAGATTTAATATCCAAAGGGATTTGTCATATTTGTATTAGATACTAAATAATGATATGTCATTATTTAGAAGGCAGAGTCGAGACATTTTAGTCAAGGGTGCCAACAGGGGACAAATTGGGGTTTAAACTCCGAACCAGAAGTCAACCCCCTAACTGCCGCAGGCTACGAAATGACTGAGCAAATATGAATTATATATTTTTCTGCTTCATTCTATTGAGGCAGGGGGAAGTGGCAATGGTATCTTTCAAATACATCATTTCTTTACATACTTAGAATACTCTCTGGTTTACAGTATGTGGTGGAACGACTTCCTGTGTGTGTGATCAGAACTCACCTCTTCGTGTATATGTGCCTGGCCATACAAGAGTTGGTATGGGGATTCTTTGTGATCACAGCGGGTCATGGAAGTCTCTTGGAAGAACAGTGAGTAGAGCTCACAAATGGCTCCCGGGCCCTTCGTGAAGTAATCCACAAGGGCTTGTTTGTGAATTGCTATCTCCTCTGGGACAAGTGTTTGTGGGTGAAAATAGACTATAACCATAGTGTGGCCCTTTGCATTGGTCCTGACCGTGACCTCTCTCCAGTGACCTCCTTTATGGAACAGAAGGCATGAATCCAAGGGAGACAGACGAATGAATTCTTGGTAGCATCTGGCCACTTGTTTGTGCTTTTCAGGCATGTTCAGAAGGTGGTCCCCATTGACGCAAATAATGTTTCGGTCCCTGCCAGTTCCAACATAAAACCCGACTGTTTTGGGGTTGCCGTCCACGCCTTTGTTGACAGAGAATGTAGACTTATTGCGATAGCAGTCCCTAACTGGTGATGGCATTATAGGCAGAACAGAGAAGCCCGACGTATCGTTGACCACCGGTGATTGCTGAGCTAAGATTAAATGGGAAAGCTGGGAAGAGAATTGTTTCAGTATATTTTCCTGGTTTTGCTGTTTGATGTGAAGTTGTTCATCATAACTGAGCCTCCAAAGGGGTGTCACAGCATCAGCCAGTCTGTCTTCCCAGGACATGCTTTCATCGAAAGCTTTCATGTTTTGTTTCTTTCTCCGTATTTTCTTTGGCGGTTTGACTTTAGCAATATCAACAGTTGATATGCAAAAAAAGGACTTCCATAGAAAGCCCTGGAGCTGACGTTGAAAAGTCATGACCGGCTTCATGCATGGGACTGTCAAAGCCATATTATTAAAATATTAATGCAACGCGGAATCACAGTCTCACCAAAGTATGTTTACAATAAATTGAGAACAAACGTGTTCGACTCGCAGAGAGGGAGTGGTTGCGATGGTTGCAACCACGGTTTGCTGCTAAAAGTTTATCCTACAAAAAACGCTTAGAGATGACGTGTCCGAGACGTGTGCGTCACCTTTACGCGTCCCGGGGCAAGTAAACAGTTCCGCTGCGCTGTGTCGCGATGGACTCAAACAAGGACGAAGCCGAGCGGTGCATAAATATCGCTCGAAATGCGATAAGCAACCACCAAGCGGAGAAGGGCAGACGTTTTTTGGAAAAGGCACAACGTTTGTATCCAACAGACCAGGCAAAAAGTATGTCGAATCAATGCCTGCCTCCGCTGCGTTTCTTGTTTCAGTCGGAGGGCCAACACTTCCAAATCCAGTCAGCTAATGTTAGCATCTCGAATCAGCACAAGCTGTTCGTAGATGAAACTGGTATATGTAGTTCTTTACTTCGGCCAGTGTTATCGTCCTCCTATTGTTCATTAATCCAGACTGTTGATTAGACTTAGACCCCATTGCCATGTTTGTGGTTGCAGTTTGGCCAATACTTTCATAGCAATATAGTTAGCTGCTACGTTGCTAGTCGTAAGCTGCTTGAACTCAAACTGTGTTGCTTAGTACCGGTATTTGAAAATTCATTGGCGTATCTGTCTGTACTGATATACCGTCCTTTCTTTAATAGATCTATTAGAGTCGTTATCACAGAATGGAAAGCCCCCAGACAGCAATGACAATACTATGAACGGAGATGGACCCAGAATGAAGCATCGCAGCAAAGCAGACGAAGCGAATGGGTCAGGAGAGGGGGCCGCCGAGACATCCAAACCGTATACGGCAGATCAGCTTGACGCGGTCAAAAAGTGAGCTTGTGTTAACCAGGCTCAGTCAATGATGCATTTTTAATGATGTGGCTGAAGTTCCCCGGCAGGTAGCTGTATCTAGGACCAGTTCACCTCTCCAATGACTTGAGTTGTGCAACATGTCCTGTTTAGTAGCTATGTTATGGGTTTCTGTTATCACGTCTGTTTCCATAACCTGATCTTGTTCTTTGTTATTATGATGATTGTGCGCTTAAAGGATCAAGAGTTGTAAAGATTACTACCAAATCCTTGGTGTTGAAAAGGATGCAGTGGAGGAGGATCTTAAGAAAGCGTACAGGAAGCTGGCTCTGAAATTCCATCCAGATAAAAACCACGCACCAGGTGCCACGGAGGCCTTCAAAGGTGAATAGCTGCTGTCCCTCTTTCATAGCATGATAAGTACATTGATTTACTATGATTGGCCAAGTCAGTAGGTTTATACAACAGAAACACTGATGGGGTTAGGACTAAATTATACTTCTGTGTTGAATAGTCAATTTAGGTATGCCGTGGGTAACTCGCCGGGGCACCCTTTCAAAAATATGGAAGCACAGACTTTCCTGCTAGGTTTTCCAGTGAAATTATGATGAACTGTTTAGGTACGCAAAAGTAATTAGAAAGAAAAGACAATAAAAAAAAAAAAGTTCATCTTTGCAACAGATTAGAGTTATTGTGTCTTTTGGCGGATTGAATCACCATTGCAGAAACATAAATGCAATCACTGACTCAGATCCCTGTCGCACCTACAGTGGCATTTCAACATAGAAAAATGGTTGTCGCCCATGGGGATCAATTCCCACTGGGACTTCCCCCAATCTAAGAATAGACACATTCATGTTGTTATCGTGGCTTCCATCTTTTGGATAGCAGAGTCTAACCAAATGTCCTGTATTATTCATATGGCCATGTGCTCCTGTTTCTGTGAAACCAGCTATCGGGACTGCCTACGCTGTGCTCAGTAACACGGAGAAACGGCAGCAGTATGATCAGTACGGGGAGGAGCAGTCACACCCCACCAGACAGAGGCAGCACCAGCGCCATGACTTTGAGGCGGACATCTCTCCAGAGGATCTCTTCAACATGTTCTTTGGGGGCGGATTCCCATCCAGTAAGGACTATTTAGTACTTGCTGTTGAGGTGGTCCCCGTTGACGCGAATTATGTCTTGGTCCCTGACAGTACCAACATAAAACCCAACTGTCCATAGAATGACTCCACCTCTATGTTGACCGAGAATGTAGACTTATTGTGATAGCCCTACCTAAACGGGGATGGTATTATAGGCAGAACAGAGATCCCATCCAGTCAGTACTGTTTACCATTCACCAACAAACTCTGAGAAAGCTATCGTGCACAATGTTTATTTCACCACTTTGTGGCTTGTTGGCTGAAATAAAAGGTGACATAGGTACGATCCCAGAGATGTAAAAAGCGAGTGAGACGGTGTTGGAGAGCAAGCTTTTGAAATCAACCAACCCCAAAAAGTCCCCTCTTTCTCAGGCCTGTCCTCCTTACGTTTATCCCCCATTGAGAAGTGTTTCATTTCAAATTGGCAAGAAGGTTTCCAAGAACAAATCACGGAGGAGTTGACCTGATTGGTTCGTAATGAATGGCCCTTAGTGCCTGTACAAAACATGCAAAAAGTAATAAACACAAGCAAATTAGGACAACACATCGCTGCAATAAAACCATTTGACAAAGGAAGGGCTTCCAGGGAGACACTTAAAGTGATGGACACGCTTGGTGTTGCCGTAAAAGTTTTTGAGTCATGGCCTTATTAAATTCGACAATCTGTTTGTGGTGTTGGAAATAAATAAGTGTTTTTGGTTTGTTTTAACATTGTGGATCGTATGATTCAGATATTATTACAGTGTCACTACGTGTTCATTTCTTTTAAGTGTACTCTGGACGCACTTCCGTTGACATATGGTGTAGTTGCAGTTGGTTTCTGTGTTGTATTGTCTGGTTTTTACCGACTGTTTTCTAAATGTGGCAAATGTGTTGCCCAATTGATGAAAATGTTTTCTTAGTTTACTTGTGTTTTGGTTATTTGTATGCGTTTTCTTCAGTTACAGTGTGTCTGGGTCCACTTGATGAAGTTGTGTTCTTAATTTGCATGTATATGTCCATTTTTTTATGAGTTGTCTTTAGTTGCATTGTGCTGAGCTCTCAGGGCCAGCAAGGAAATTGGCCGAGGGTAAAATCTATTAGCTCATACAGAGACAGGCATTTTTACCTCAAGACAGATATTCTCACAGTGCATTGCCATAACTTTCAATAGCTGACTGATGGCTGTACCATTTGAGTGTCATCAAACACGACACTCAAAAGTGGTCTCTAATGTTGCCTTCAGCACTTTTATTTTTCTTTAAGATATGCGTGTTTGTTACTGGGCAATTTCATTTTTACTAAATAATTAGATTTTGGTCATCATCTCCTAGTATCTCTACACACGTTCACAAGTCACTTAGACGTATGGTGAAAGCAGGATTGACCGATCGGTATAGCAGCCTGTTTGAACTATCGCTGATGTTTACCGACTGATTAAAAGTTGCATGTGGGCTGTGAGGTGTCACAAAGAGGTCATGTGTATGCAGCTCCTCGTCCTGTCCAACCAGCTTTCAAGGGCTGACGTAGAATCAAACCCTTTCAATCATACGATTGACAGACGTGTTCCCCTGAAAAAAAAGATGCCATGCATCTTTGGCGTGGTTCTTTTCTCCTTATCTCAATGCTTTTACATTTACATTTATTTCACTTTTATATACATATGGCTTGATTTTACTTTCACTGCTGTCTTTCTTTTCTTTAAGGCAATGTACATGTTTACAGAAATGGCAGAATGCACTTTGCAAATCAACACAGACAAGAAAGGAGAGAGCAACAAAGAGAGGCAAGTCTTGTGTGTTTTGATGTAGCACACTATGTCTTGGACGTTAGGCGGTCTGCAGAAGAGCACTGCGCCTAACATCTACGGTCATGGGTGTGTAGTACTGCACTGAATCTTTTGGGCAGCTCTCTCAACAAGGTGATGTGTTTTCTCTCCACAGGGAGGCCTGGCCCTGTTTATCCAGCTCATGCCCATCCTTATCCTCATCGTGGTTTCTGCTCTCAGCCAAATGATGGTCTCCCAGCCCCCCTACAGCCTTAGTTACCGCTCGTAAGCCCTTTAAAAATGGAAAAAGTTCATTTTGTTTAGGTCGTGAAGTCCGGCAGATGATTCATCCTTTTCCTATCGTTTAGTTTGTGCCCTCATATTCTATTGTCTCAATGTTTCGCCAGTTCATCTGGACACGTTCAAAAGAGGCATACGTCCGTGCTGAAGGTGCCTTTCTACGTGGGAGAGCGCTTTCATGAAGAGTACTCTGGAACTAACCTGAAGCAAGTAGAGAAAAGTGTGGAGGAAGACTATATCTCCAACCTCAGAAACAACTGCTGGAAGGAGAAGCAGCAGAGTGAGTTTGCCTGATCTGGTTGGTTTCTGTGGAGTTCATTTTATGTTTAAAATCGTTTTTTCATGGTGTTTGTGCTTACTCAATGCAATATTCTTTCACTTAAATCACAAAGATGTATGAACTTTTTGTCAAATATCACTTATAGTAAAAGAAATGTGGGTTAAAATTCAACCTATAAAGTCTATTCCAGCAGTTGAATGTATACATATTGTGGAATATATTTAAGATGTTTATCTTGCACCATTGCAACCCACTGACCTATGTTTTTGGATGTTTCTATTTTTCTTTGTCATTCCAGAGGAAGGCCTACTGTACCGTGCCCGATACTTTGGAGACTCCGATTTATACCAGAGGGCACAGAGAATGGGAACCCCCAGCTGCTCCAGGTTGTCTGAGATACAGGTTCTAATCCATGGCTAGAAATCATTGACGCACATTAGGGTAAGTGGCTTAAAAGACCCTGATTGTTATCCTTGGCTAATATGTTCCAAGTCCTTTGTTTGTCATATACTGTATACTAGCGTAATGTGGAGTGAAATAACCTGCATCAAAAAATATGTATGCAATGTGATTGAAATCATGTCACATTCATTAATGATGCACCTTTCCATCCTGTCCCCATGGCTTTAATGAATGAATTAATGAATCTATCATTAATGTAAGCACTCCTGCACATTGCTAATTTTCTCCCTTGTTTTCTCAGGTCATTAGAAACTTGAATTGAATTAGAAGAAATATGTTGGCGCAACTCAAATTGGAGTATATGACTGCAGCAAAAAATACCGTGAAAATCCGAAAACTAGCATTAGCATTGTGGACAACAGATTTCATCAGAGGAAGCCCTTTGCAACTGCTGGCTGAATTCTTGCAGGACTGGGACATGCTGTGAGTCGATTGTTGACATTTTTTTTCCTATAGTGTCTTCAAGATGGCGTCCAACTGAAAAGATTTAAAGAAGGCAAAGAAGAGAGAAAATGTTGTCTATTTGAATGGAATATCAATAATGCTAAGATTTCACTGTCTATATCCCAAGTCTTTTTTTTTTTATTTAATGAAAAAGGAAAAAAAGAATCCCCTGGCCTTCTAGTAGATGGGGCACCTGAGCCACTGACTAAATATAGTAATTTTTATAGTTCATACCAATGTAAATATAAATTTACTTTTAACAGTGCAGGATTCAATTGCATTAAGATACAAATCCTTCTATAATTTAATGTTATTCTGTGGGTTTGCTTGTAGCTTGTTCGATTATGATTATTCAGAATCAAACAAACCTGTATTTATTAAATTAATCCCGCTAAAATTGTATTAAAGTTTGTTGAAATAATGTTTCCCTGTGACCGTCTTTTATAACCTGTCTATTATTTGCTGGGTAGTTTGGGAGGGCAAACACATTTCAGAGACAATTTTGGAAAATAATTTATTTATTTTTGTCACTGCAAAAAGACAGTACATATTTGACTATCAAATACATGCAGATGGTGTAGCTTCCAGTAATTCATATTCTAAAGATGAGCACTGAACTGTTCCATACCCACAACGCCCAGCATTATATCATTCATTCAACTAGAAAAGCTGTCATTAAACATGTCACAGTTGGTCCTGCAATTTTTTTTTGGTATGGGTCTACAGTGCTGAAGACAACATCTTCAATCACTCGACCAGAAAAAAAGCTTTTCTCGTTTTACATTAGTATAATGTAAGTCTATTGCATATTGAAAATAACTACAGTGCTTTAACAAGATATCTGTTCTCCTATATAAGGACCCTTTTAAACTTGTAACCGGTCTTCCCCTAGTAAGAGTGCTTTTGATGGCGTTTGACTTTTACATCCATCGTTATAACAGCAGGAGACACGTTGCTCAGCAACACACCTCAACCACCAGTTCTCCTGAACAGTACAACTTCCTTTTGATGGCCCGGAAGCTAGGACTGAGTCTGAGGGTTTTAGGACGTCGGGCGTTGGCACTTTGTGGAGTGTTGGTCTTGAAGAGTTTTTGAACTTTCGGCCAGAACCCCCCGGTATTCGTCCTCAGCACTAGGGTTACGTGAAACGTTGGTACGAGGCTTGCATCCACAGCTATTTGCTCCACGCAGCACACGTCTCCCTGGCCTCCATTGTCGACACACAGGTCTATAAGCGCCCCCCGGAGGCCGCAGGGCTCAAAGGCAGCCAGATGGACGAGCTCTTGTCCGATGCTGTGAAGCAAGCGGTCAGGTAGGATCAGCTTTGAGCTGCCGGCAGCTCCCAGAGAAGCGTAGCTCAGACTGCGAGCTATGGTGGCCACTATCTCCTCAGACAGCGTTACCTCCAAAGGGTCGAAGAGGACGCTGCTTTCTGACTCGGAAAGTGATAAGTCTACCACAGATCCTAAAACAAGATCAAAGTTTAAGGGTTAAGGGTGAATGAATTGTCAATTCAATGTAAAGAAACGAACAGTCTGAACGAACGTCATTCAGACTGTAATGGTTTAAGACCCGTTAGATGTGTTGCATCTTGTCATTCGGAGATAAAATAAAAAGCAGTTGACTCCTGCAACCCTTACCAGTAGGACTTTTTCTGCAGTGCTCTGCTGTTGTTCCCGACTGATATGTCCCTTTTAGTTCTGCCAGCCTTTGTAGTAGACTGCCCACTGACAGTCGTTTGGAGACCCTGCCCTCAACCGGGGACGGGGGGGAACTGCCGTCCATTGATTGCGAGCAAGAAAACGACATATTTAATACAAAGGAAAAAGTGTTACTGTTAAAACAAAAAGTGCTTGGCTATTACCCCTAACCAGACCAGACCAGCTGGAAAACACTGGAAACAATGGGACAAAGCCTTAAATACCCATGCCTAAAGGCCCCTCCCATATATTTGTTCAGCCAATGATCGTTCAGAACACGTCTCTAACTCTGCCTGGTAACATTTGGTCTACACAGCGACACCCCCCCCCCTATCCCCCACTCCCACTCCCCTAACTTTCAAAGGACTTGTCTATAAAGCGATTTGAATATCTTGCTAAACGTTTCACACGTCTAGCACGTATCTTGAAACCATTGATTTCAACATAGATTGGCGTCAGGACTTGTTTCCCCTTAAACCTGTTTTGAATTATGTAGCCTAACGTTAAGCAAAGACATGTGTCACACTTTGCAATGTCATCTATTTGCTAAATAAACTAGCCGATTATTGATAAAAAAAAGGCCTATTTGGTAGACTCCAACAGACCGCACACAGTAACTTTAAATGATAAAGGATTCACACAATAACTTGGAAGAACAAAGGATTCAGAAAATGAGTTTAGTTCTACGATTTAGGACACGTAGACTTTCAAACATTTATGTCAAATCTAGATTAAAAAAATGTTACTAACAGCTTCATGAATGTTATAACATCTCCACATGGTGGCATCAGTACACCGCCCCTGACGGTCAAAGTAGTGATGATTCATTCGTTTCTCGACAAATTAAGAGCTGCGTTCAAGCACGTCTTCACCCGACGTCCACCGCATTTTCTTGTGGTCCGTTATTAAAAGTAGGAAAACAGATTATGTCAGAATTATCATTTCTTTTTACATGATTAAAGCCATTATTGGAGCCTACATTGTCTAGGACAGCTTGACATTGTTAAACACCGTTGTTTTATATTTTATTGTGCAACACTTAAAATGCCTTCCCCAATATACTCCCATAAAAAGTAAGGCCTACATAGGCCTATATTGTAGCGTACGAGGGAGAAAAGGGGACACATCCACACGGCTTTTTGCTCTTCTTGGAACACGATGAATGAATCCACTTTTGTTGATTAATTCGGCCAGCGGTGCATGGGTCCTGGACGGGTTTGCCTGGCTGTCTGTAACTATAGTAACACCGGGCTGATGCGAAGTCCAGTTCACTCAACAAGGGGGGATGAAGTAGCCTTAAGATATTATTTGTATCCTCAGAAACAAGATATAGTAGAAGATACCAAGTGTTTATCTCCATTAGTCTAGTTTATCCTCTCCCTCTAGTCTAGTCATTCAACCCCGAGCAGTGTCACTAGTCTCTGTGTCCTTTAGTGTCTGAGGCACCTGAGAGAGAGCTGCGGTTCTTCCCATGGTGATTTATTGCTCGAGGTGGCAGAAACGGATCTCCGCCCCTGACAATAACCATCGATGGGGTAACCTGAGGGTGCGGGCACATGTTCTTTATCATCCAATTAATTAGTTCGAATCTTTCACAGCGTTTTCGATGTGAAAGTGTTATATAGTGACTGCTTATAGACATTTTTTCTGCTTCATATATGGTTCCTTCATTTTGGCTATCTTAATTAGTCGTCTACCAAACCACTCTGTACATTATGGTATGCGAATCCTATGCAGGCTTGCAGCCTTTATATATATAGCGAGATTTGCTAAGATGTGCAAATGTTGCCATCCCTTCAAATCCAGTTCTTTCTTGGATAACGGGGGCTGGACTGACCGTAAACTATAGATTAGTATTCGGCTAAACTGTAAGCCTGCCCCGACCCCTTGACCTTACTGTTACTGGCCACTGAATCAAAACATTTGTGGTTCTTCTTTTTTTTCAGCCATCACCCTGGTAAACATGGACTGATCCAGAATTAACACCAAACGGTTGCTCACCATTTGGTGACTGAAAACATAAAAACATTCAGGGTTGCAAATTAAAGCAATGAGTTTTCAGATTGTCAATATTCGGATCAAGTAGGATAACTTTATTTTGCTTTAATTTAAACGTAATGTCGGTTATATATGTCAATGTAGGTAGGCTATATTTATTTGTCTATATTGGTTCACTATTGGGCTACCAATATCTAACGGACTTTAATAAATATAATTTTTTTTATGAAAAGTGATTGAAAAAATCCCAAGTAAATTGCACACGTATGTCTCTCTCTGTCTCTCTCTCTCTCTCTCTCTCTCTCTCTCTCTCTCTCTCTCTCTCTCTCTCTCTCTCTCTCTCTCTCTCTCTCTCCCTCTCTCTCTCTCCCTCTCTTTATATGTCTCCCTCCCCCTCTCTGTCTTAGCATTGTATAGGCATCAAATCTGTCCGTAGAGTCGATGACAGGACCACGGGATCACAGGATCACATTACAATCAGCAATTTCCCTTCTCCTGCTTCACGATAATTAGATTACATATTTTCCTACCGGCAGCTCTCGTTACTTGTGCTCTTTGATTGATGCAATTGTGAAATCGAAAATACAATTATGATCGAACTTGTTGATACACACCTGTGTTAACCCCAAAGTGTACTGTTGTCCTCTTTGTTTGTGCACCAGTTAATTTGATTTGCATTCAAAGCTTCACCCTTCGTCCTTCTTTCAGGCAGCTGAGTTAAAGAGCCCATAAAAAACACTGTTTGGGCTGCATCTCAGTCAACATTAATTCTGTATTCTGTTTAATCTTTATCTATTTCTGTATATCTATCTATATCTCCATATATGTGTGTGTATGAGTGTGAGTGAGTGAGTGTGTGTGTGTGTGTGTGTGTGTGTGTGTGTGTGTGTGTGTGTGTGTGTGTGCGTGTGTGTGTGTGTGCGTGTGTGTGTTTGCGTGCGTGAGTTCGTGCGTGCGTGCGTGAGTTCGTGCGTTCTTATCGGTAATGTATATGATCTGAAAGGTGTATGGATGAATTACCCACCCGATCAGTTTCATCTCATAAGTTAACACCTCCCTATCTATTTCTGCCCATCTTTCGCTCGCTCGCTCTCGCTCTCTCTCTCTCTCTCTCTCTCTCTCTCTCTCTCTCTCTCTCTCTCTCTCTCTCTCTCTCTCTCTCTCTCTCTGGCGCGCGCTCCTTAACGCTCCCTCTCACACACACACACACATACACACACACCCTCCCTCCCCCTCCGTGTGGTGTCCGCCCCTCTCCCAAGCAAACGCTGAAGCATCCCCAACCTAATCAGGTCGTCACAGGTTCGCTTCAGCCTCAGCATCATCACCACCACCACCGCCACCATAACCTCCACCACCTAAAAAGGGCACAAGCCTCCATCGGTGATATATCGGTGTTATCGGGGGGGTTGTCTATCTGCCATCATGGTTCGAAAGATGGATACCCGGTGCCTTCTCGTCCCGATGCTGGTGCTGGTGGGCTCCGCGACCTACTACCAGACCGCCGCAAAGAGCATAGAGGATGCTGAGAAGAAGGGGAATTTTATGGAGGACGAGAAGTGGCTGTCCACCATTTCCCAGTACAGCCGTAAGATCAAGCACTGGAACCGCTTCAGAGACGTGAGTCCGCGTGTTGTGTGTTGTGGGAGAGATCCGCGTTAATGCGGTAAGCTGTGTTGACGGTGGGGAGGGCGAACATCTGCTGCGGGCAGGCACCGTGATTCACCTTATATCTTCACTGATCAACGCCTCCACAGCTGAGGCTAATTTTCACACACTTTTAACACTATTAGGTGTAAACGGAGAGGTATGATCCTGCTTGGAGTAAACATTGAAAAGTTTTTTCTGGCTCACTCATTGGATATTATGCATGGAAAGTGAACACAAATGTTGTCATTTGGCTGTGGCGGACAAGAGTCAATGCAAAGCCTGCTACTCGGATAGGAAGAGGCTACTACTATAACCACTATTCGAGATCCAATGTTTAAGAAGGTTGCTGGGGCCCCCATTTGAAGCTCTAGCAATGCACTGCTTACATTCACTTGTATGTTGTGTGCTTTTGCACTGTGTATTTGTTCTTGATGCATCTTGCATCTGCGGTTTTCTTAATTGTCTAGCACTTGATTGAACAATAAGAACAAAACAGTAACAGAGGTGTCCCAATTGATGTGATAGGGTGCTTGTGGATGTGCAAATATGCACAATCACACACCTCTTGGAACATCAGAATAATCATAACCATCGGTTGTAATGTGATCTGCTGTCGCAAGTTTCGACACCACTGTAATAAGATTATCAATGATCCATCTAACACATGCTTAGTTTGGCCGATTGCCCCGTTTTATTAGTTTATTATCATCACCTGGATTGTGATTGATGCTCATTTGACTGTGGGCTTCCTGATCTTATCCAATAGGAACACCTGATAAGAAAATGTGTGAACCATCTTGTGTAGTAGGCTTACCTGTGATGAGAGTATTTATCAGAATGGGCCTAAACCCTTTCGTGGAAGATAAAACCCCACGAAAAATCCCACCCTCTCTTTTCCCCCTCCTGCTGCGTGAGGGATTAAGTAAGTGATTTCTGCTGTGCCTATTTGTGCAGCACGTACTGTACACAAACCTGTGACATGATTAAGGGGGAATTATTGCAACACTACTGCACCGCTTTCCTGCTCCCGCACTACACTAAATGAGCATTGATTGTTTATGCCAATTCAATTGCAGATAGGCCGATAAATAATATCAAAACAATGAGTTGATCACATGCACACTCACACATACGCTCTTTCAGTGATGTGTAGATGTTTCATTTTATACATGTGAAAATATACAGTGCAATACACCGCCTTATAGGTTTCATATAGAGATCACTGTATAAATAGATATAATGTATGGGTTTCATTCCCAGAGGTACTTACTCATTACTGATATACTCATTACCATGTCCATATAGCTGTTGGCACATCATTTAGATATGTGTGCGTGTGTGTGTGTGTGTGTGTGTGTGTGTGTGTGTGTGTGTGTGTGTGTGTGTGTGTGTGTGTGTGTGTGTGTGTGTGTGTGTGTGTGTGTGTGTGTGTGTTTTGTCTGCGTGAGTCTAGGTGTGCGTGTGTGCATGCATGCATGTGTGATTTATACATGTGATTAAATCCATAGTATAGGAGGGGATGCATGTCGTCTTTTTGTCATTCAGTCATTGTAATGTTTTTTTCAAAGACACAACAGTAGTCATCTTGATGATGTCGAGAGAGAGAGAGAGAGAGAGAGAGAGAGAGAGAGAGAGAGAGAGAGAGAGAGAGAGAGAGAGAGAGAGAGAGAGAGAGAGAGAGAGAGGGGCGAAGAAACATCACACACACACACACATCATCATCATCATTCCAGAATCTCCCAGGGCACCGTCGATAGAAACCACTTTGATTTAAAGCGTGGTGCTGTACAGAAACAGCGAGTCTGTGATGTGCTTCTGTGATGGAGACTGGTTCTCTTGCGATCTGAGGGTCCTTTCAAGACCGTAAGAAATTAGGAAGAAACGGCACCCAGTGTGCAATCGATGGAGAAGATTGGTGCCATGAATAATCGGAATCGGTTTATTAGCCCAGTGTGTTAGCACGCAAGGAATTAAAATGAAAGGATTTTGTATTGGTGCACTGCCACATAAAGGACTACGAAACACATTCTATCATTAAAGGAAAGCATGTTTGGTGCTGCTCATTTTTAGCATGATTAGCACTAATAAAACACTATAAAATGTAAAACACTGTATATAAGACAAAACATATATTGTACATATTCATACAATTGTTTATATACGTACATTTATTGTGCAGTATCAGCAGAGAAATATGCTGATATTGAGGCATATACATACTGTCCTATTACTTTGGTCACTGTAAGATATTCAGACAGGGACCACTACACAAGCAGTTGTGTACTGATCCTGAAACATGCAACGTTTAACCGAATGTTGAACTCACTCCTTGCAAGTATATTTACTTTTGCTGTTTTACTTCCCATAATCGACCCTCTTTTGTTAAAAAAAAAAATCAAAGTCTTGGTCTTTTTTAGCTAAAAAACAACAAGGAAGACAACATCGATTTTCTGGCAGTTATGGGTTCTTTCTACACGAATGCCCTTGACACAGATCCCACAAATTATACAAATTCATGTTGACTTGCGACGTCCCCCGAGAGCCGAATGCTGAATATTAATACATCAAGGGAGAGATATAATGGATGCTGTGAGACATGAAAGAAATACCATTTCTCATATTTATTCACCCTCCCCACCCAAACAACCCCACCCCCACACACTGCAGTCCATAACGCTATCGGGATGCGCTTTGCTTTCAGATAAAAAAAATAAAAGAAAGGTCTTTTAACTTAATTAAAACAGACACCACTTTCAATTCAACCCAGGGCCTGGTGAATCTGGTGGAGTGAAAAGATGATTAGATGTAACAGTTACAATAGACACATGACTGAACGCTGAACCTAAAACCCTTTAAAGCTCCTCTTTAATCCGACAGGTCCGTTCAGCGCTTCATTCCAGTAATGCACCGAAATCCATAAAACGATGAGGGAAAAAAATACGCCGCCATCAAACACTGTAATGGTGATTGATATTACGGGACAGCTGGCGTCTTATTGGCTCAATTGAGGTACTGGATGTTCTGTGACTTGTGCAGGGAGGAGAGGTTAGTGGCTAGTGGTCAGGGTGTTAGGTTGACCCAACCCAAAATGTAATGGATTCCTACTTCGTACCGCAATGTCCGCAGTCCACCTGTAAGTATCCTTGAGGGAGAAGCAACGTAGAACTAGCTGCTCTAGGAAGAAAGAGTCCAAATGGTACAGAGTAATATACGTAAATACACATTTTCTCTTTAAAGGAAACAGCTCACAGCATACATACACACCATGTCAGTTTTGTGTAAGGTTGTATGGAATAACGCAAGAGGCAATATGGAACTTGCAATGGCGATAGGCGATGACATTCAGTGAAGCAATAATAGGAAATGTACCCTTGCAATGAATCCAATGTGCAATCCTGCTGCAATTTCGACCATGTACTGTGGCAGCAGACAATCCTAGGAGATCCGTGAAAAGACCGGAGAGAAATGATTGCTACTCTCTGTCCTTAGGACATGTAAACCACATGCATCCACATGCACACCACGCGTGCATGTGATCACCAGGGACTCACATTCAGCCCTGTGCAAGGGGTTTGTCATGGACAGCCGTACCCCAATAAACAGGAAAACAAGGCCTTGTACTTCCATATTTTCGTTCTGTGTGTGTAGAGCGTTTTGGCCGTCTCAACTTCACAATTAATAGTATAAAATATGGAGCTGAGATTAGCTTGTTCATGAAATCTTTGCGCATATCTCTTGTTAATATGCAGCTCAGGGATGCAGTCGAAGGTTCAAATTTTCAACCTCAATTTCTTCAACAGGGTTTCTCATTGTTTTACCAACGCAGCAAAAGTAAAATTGCCTGCAGGGTTCAGTTTGGTCAATAGAAGAATGTTCTCATAATTTCACATGGTAACTGTGAAATGAGTTATCCTTTTCTCCCCTTTCTCTATTTCTTTGGTAATACTCTAAAGTTTAAAGATCCCTATTTAAGGACAGATGCCCCTTGGTACAGTCCAAGAAGAGGGGACAAGGGAGATTACCTATTGTACCCTACATCTGGGCGGACACTCCCACTACTGAAGTCACCAGCAGAGAGATTGAGGCTTGAAGAGGCTAATCTGCCTCACACCTGGTGTTCAACGAGGCTCCCTTTAAAGCCAACGGCCTACTCTGCCTGCAGCAGTCACCTGTCCTCATAAATGGACAGGGTCAAATAGTAATTTTATTGAGACTGGCTGATATGACATACTTGTTCAACAAGGTCCTTTTTTTTTAAGCACGGTCACCAAGGTCCTTTTTTTTTTTCATAAATGAGGACAGGTGTTGACTGAGATAACAGTCAACACTGGTCCAAAAGACTGCTTAAAAAAAAGGACCTTGGTGAACAAGTATGTCATAAGCCAGTCTCAATAAAATTACTATTTGACCCAACTAGTCCAATGCATCCAAAATGTCTTATAGTGAAAACAAAGAAATATATTATAGATGTCATTCTGGAGCAGGGGGCATCTTGCTCAAGGAGACCTTCAGGTAGACCTCCTCATTGCGGTTATGTGAGCTATGCCGATTGTCAGACTCTGCCTTGATCTGGCTATATCGATTGGCTCTCCTCCAACAAGTTTTTTACGATTTGTGCCACGCACTCCATTTTTGCTGTCATCACTTTTCCCCCAGGACCCCGGGAACCTAATTGTGGATAATGGCATTCATAACCTGCCAGCCAAGAGCTCCATTAAAGACCTTTTCTATGCAGGCATCGTCTCACTTGTATTACCAGTCGGTGGCTTCACAGTCTACTTTCCTATCGCACGGCGGCGTGTGTGCGTTGCGCTCGTGGTGTTTGTGTGCGCGCGCATGTGTGTGTCCCACGCACTTAACCATATCTTCTTTGATCTTATAATAGACTTTGGCTAATGGACGGAGAAACTTCCGGAATGATAATACAAGCCTAAAAGTGGCAAGAATCGGTTTCTCTCTCTCTCTCTCTCTCTCTCTCTCTCTCTCTCTCTCTCTCTCTCTCTCTCTCTCTCTCTCTCTCTCTCTCTCTCTCTCTCTCTCTCTCTCTCTCTCTCTCTCTCTCTCTCTCTCCTCTCTCTCTCTCTCTCTCTCTCTCTCTCTCTCTCTCTCTCTCTCTCTCTCTCTCTCTCTCTCTCTCTCTCTCTCTATCTCTCTCTCTCTCTTTCCCTCTCTCTCTCTCTCTCCCTCTTTCACATGTTTTTCTCTTGGCTGGTAGGACAACATGCCGAGTTGTATTAATTTGGTTTCGGTAGCCATGTTAGCTTAACGACTCTGATGTCATCACTGGCATCAAACGTTCGATTGCTCCTCTTTTCCTCCTTGCAGAGCAATGTGAATGCCCTCTTGGACTGTAATGTGTGTCTGTAGTGCATGGCCTCTATGTGGTTGTGACTGAGTTCCAATCTTGACCAACGCACTCTCCTCCCTTGGTGATAAATAAGTGCATTGTGTCGTGACGTTTTTCCCATTACCCATAATCCTTCAGCCGTGGGAGGGCAAAAGGTCCCGGGTCTGTAAAAGGTGCAGATGGAGTGCGTCTGGGCCAGCTCGGGACAGGTCTGGAAGAGGAGCGGCCAGAAGGCGGTCCCGGTGGGTCTTGGCGGGGCCCGATGGCGTTATATGTGTGTGCTGCCTCACTTGGCTGACGGCCAGAGGGCCGAGCGAGGTGCTCCTCAGTGATGGAGTAGAGAGAGAGAGGGACAGAGAAAGAGAAAATAGCTTGTCTTTCATCATAGTCTGCTGGCATAACTGTTGCTCTCCTCCCACTGCAGCACAATAGCTTGTTGAAGGGCACTGGTGCTGTAGAGAGAAGGAGAGAGGGAGAGGATTGTGTGTGTGGGTGTGTTTGTGTGTGTGTGCGTTTTACGGTGACAAAAAAAAGCACTGAAAAGCAATCGATGATACAGTAATTTGTACAAGAGTGGTACATGGCCACTTTGAGAGCTTGTGTGGTTAAGGAAGTGCATTGCGTGCATTTGAACACATGAGTGGTACAGACAATTCCATATTTTTTTGTTAATGCTACAACTAATATGGTACTATAATTGACAATGGTGCAGGATCCTGGAGGAGTAGGGAGATTTGGCCAATGGAGATTTGGCCAATGGATTCAGAGAGGCAGACCCTGTCAGACATATTTGTATGACAGGAGGAATACAAATATTTGGCACAGAGACTCCCAGGTGAAAACCAAGGTAGAGACCCTGGTTCCTGTGGGAGTCTTGCATGCAATATTCAGGTCCGGTTACGATGATGCATGAATCCATACAAATCGATATATTTATGAATCTATAAAAGAGAATATTTCCATGACCCGGCTAATCTGTCCCATGTATTAATGTATCTAATTCTTCTCTGATCTCATCTAATGGTGGGCTCAAGCAGCTTTCACATAAAATATGTATACAATTTAGGCCGTAGAGAAAACCTTCAGTTTATAAATCGAGACACTTTGGTTCGGTCCAGCACTTTGTGGTCCTTTTGAGGAACATTCTGTTTATTGTGCTGCTCTGAACATTATGTACAATACAGATGTAGTTCACAAACAACATCAACGACGCACAACAATAACAAGACTTGGGGGGGGGGGGGGTATTGGACATAGTTAGATAAAGGGCTGCATTCAGAGGGGTTCTGAGGGGGGGGGGGGGGGTCTCTATATTGTAGTGTGCAAATCATGCGGGTTTTTTCTAAACAAGGGAACAGGGGCGCTGCGCCCCGATACTCCCGGCGTGCGCCATCCTACCGAAATGCCGACTGAACCTGCCAGACTTGGATCTGTACTTACATGCTGCTGTACAACATACACTATTTCTCAAAACGATCTTTTCTCCGCGAAAATATCCCAACACCACCACCTGACAATGTGTCTGATCCTCAAATAACATACTCCATAATTACTCCAAAAATATTCCGATCCGAATTGGAGTTTCCCAGACCGAGTCGACATGCTAACGTTAAAGTTATTAGCTGCTATGTATTTGGTCTAGGCGCTAAGATGCTAAGCAAGTATACAAGACCATTCCAGTTCTCTCTGCACAAAGCGGTTTCAATGAACGACAGAAATAAACAAATGCTGAGTGTTGATCAAGAGTTTTGCGAGAGCAAAACGAACAGTCGAACAGGGTTCCCTGTTACCAGGGAACCCGTAGCAGGGAACTAAATGGCAGCTGCACGGCCGAATTAGCCCAATAAAAGTGTAGTAACCCAGAGAACCAGCTACAACATAGTTTTCATCCAAACGAGCCGTCTTTAGCGAACGGTGAATTGCATTGGCTTCTACGAGCAGTCGGCTTTCAGCCGCGAGCTTAGGGACCGTCTGCAAAGTGCAAAACTGAATTGCATTGGCTTCTACGAGCAGTCGGCTTTCAGCCGCGAGTTTAGGGATCGTCTGCAAAGTGCAAAACTGAAAACGACAACAATACTGTAGTAACATTTCTATAGCGTCGCCATTATTGACTCTAGAGCCCCAAAACTTGTTCCATAGAGGCATGGCACAGGAGGTCTACCATGACTAACGCTACCCTGAACCACCTCCTCAGGATCAGTATTGAGGGGCCTGCAATTTATCAATTTGATTTTGACAAGGCAGTGAGCCGTTGGGGCAGTCTCAGGAACAGACGGCTGCTGTTGTGATTTGTCCTACTTAATAAAAGTTTAGCCAATATTTTTGAAATTTGTCGTGTTTATTTACAGGGTAAAGTTGTACAAGTCTACCAAAAGTTGATAGTATTTTAGTTTTTCAGGATGACCACAAGAGCTAGAATTTCTCTCTAAGATAGCCTCAGAATGTACCATTTAACAATTATTTTTTCAAAGGCTTCGCCCCGCCTCGGTCGCGTTGTTCCCTGGGCTTTGCGCAGGGGTCTGCTCCCTGCTACTTTTTTTTTCTAGAAAAACCCCTGATGCATGTTTATTACACTTGGAACGAAAGACAATCAATGAAAAATGCTGTGAACTTAATTCATTATTGATTTGACTCCAATGCCAAACAGGCAAATGGCAACACACACACACACAAGCACATACTGTATATTTACTGGAAAACAGAATGTACCCAAATAAGTTTGTGGTATACTATGGATTTATATAAAGAATATAGCTTTCTTCTTTTGCAACCAAATGTATATTCACATTACGTTGACACTTGTTCTTTTGTGTCTTCCCTGGCTTCCTGTTGTTGGGCGATTATTCTGCCTTTTTGGATTCACACAAGCACATGTTATTAATTTGATGATTCAGTCCAATTCCCCTGTTTTACGCACAGTGTTTTCAGTGAAGTGTGAAAATGTTCCTTGTTGCAGATTCTCTTGCTGCAACAGATTCTCCTGGTTGTCACTTCACTCCCTAGAGATATGAAAAACACTCTTATTTAACACATTTATTTAAAGACAAAAATATATGTATTAATAATAATAATAATAATACATTTTATTTCAAGCGCCTTTACTGTCACCCAAAACCACCGTACAGTAATTCAAGTATAGGCAGACATTCAGTTGATCAGACAACAGATGATCCTCTATCCGGTAGATCATTTTCTCTGACTGGTGCTATGTGTTCCTCTTTCTCGTAACCTTTGGCCTTGTGAGCCCTCCCTGATGCCTTGTCTCAATCGAGGAGAGGAACAGTTTGGCCCATGTACTTCCCCATCACGGCAGCCCATGCCTCTTTAAAGGACAATACCAGTCTGGGTGACCAACCCATCGTAGCTGTCGCTCTTGGCTTCAGGATAACATCTGTTTACAGTACCATTTGTAACGATGCCTTGGTTGCACCAATTCAGCTGAAGAACGTTAATAACAGAATACAGAACATACAAGTTCTTTACGAAATGTCTTCAATAAGACAAAAGGGCGGTCACATTTTTCACCTTTGTGGCAGGCGTGCAGACTCTAAATGCTCTCAGAATTTAGCCAAATCATATTGGAATGGGATGTTTTATTAAAGCCAGGAGAAGATGGTTTTACCACTTTGACCTGATTTTTTTTTGTCAAACACTTGCCTCACTAACAAGCTCAAATCAACTGACCTACTTCCTCAGTCTTCCTAGCCTTCCTAAATGTACCATAAACCATGTGTCTTGGCTTTTTATGAAGGACTTTTGCCTTTGACAGAGAGTCAGTTGGTAGGAATAGTGAACATGCATTCAGACGGTAAACTGTTGCAGAACGTGTCCTTGGTGCTTGTTTGAGATGGCAGGGTTGATACTAGCATATGCCAGAGAGTTTGTCCCTGACAACTGTTTCCTGGATAATCATCAAGATAAACATCCATTGATGGACCTGACTTATAGTTGGATGACTAATACACATGAATCACAAATTCTGTATCAAATATTTATGCACACACACAAATATGTGTCATTCTGAATAGATTACCAAATTGAACCAAGGGTTTACATTGGGGTTCAAACCCTAATGTCCACAACTAGCTGTAAGCATCCCTGAGCAAGAAGCCTAACCCTATTTGTTCATTAATATCCATGATGACAATGGGTTTGCCCAAATATAGATTCCATACCATGTTTCTTTACATCTTCCATTCACGTCAACATATTTCAAACGTTTTTCCGGTACGATTTACATATTTCCACCGCACCGATCAGGATACTTGTGAATGCATTGAACTCGAATGCAGTTTGACAGGAAACAGGAAACTTCTGGTAGGATCACAGCCACCCTAACGCAGGGAGAGCAACGGACGACAATGAAAACCATATCTTGCAGATCTTGAGAATATCGCAGTGACCTTCCGTGTGTGTCTCTTGACGATTAAAGGTCTGAGTTTGCATAATACAGTAACACAGAAGAACGCCATCCACTCGGACTCCATTGTGCCGTTTCTCTCCACGGTCCTTGTTAAAAACTGACATATCTCCCCACTGGTGGCCGTTCTCGGTGAACCACGTAGGTGTGTTACGTCAAAGTTAAAGTTATTTCCATAACCTTCTGGGTTACCATAGAGACGGTACCCTTTCAGGCTGAAAGCATACCAAGTTTATGATTTCAGTGCCGAAGTACATTTGAGTCTGAAAATGTCAGAAATCAGTCAGACCCCGCCCACACATGCACTCACACGTTGATTGTCTTTCCTTTTTTGTTCCCTCAATCTTCACACACACATACACGCACACAGACAAACACACACACACACACACTTTTATAACACAGCCTGTTCTACTCTGCGTTTGAACTCAATTTGTGAGAGGAAGACACAGAGTCCTGGGCGTCCTCCCACGTGCGAGATCCGTCACCGCGCACTGAATCATGGCAGGAGACTGAAGGGTGCACAACTTGGTTAGGAAAAAATCAAACGAGAAGCCGGGGCAGGCTGGGAAAACACAGGGTAGACACTAGACTCTCCGGGTTTGACACGAGGGAGATCCTCTGTGATGTTATCTGGGTTGGGTTGGAGAGGGCCCGGAGACAGCTGAGTGAAGGCAGAGACGTGACACCCACACTGTCTCGACAGCCCAGGTACTTTCAAAGGTTAACAATCAGGACGGCTCGGTGGTTCAGCCCTCTTGTCTGCTATCAACCTGGGTGAAGGGGCCCTGGTTCAATTCTGATCCGTGCTGCAATACTGCTGGTCGATCCTGTCAGTCTCTCTATTGTCCTGTCAGTCTCTCTATTTTCCTGTCCGTCTCTCTTTTGTCCGGTCTGTCTCTCTGTTGTCCCCTCTGTCTATTGTCCTCTCTGTCTCTGTAGTGTCCTGTCTGTCTCTCTATTGTCCTGTCTGTATCTCTATTGTCCTGTCTGTCTCTCTTTTGTCCGGTCTGTCTGTCTATTGTCCTCTCTGTCTCTGTATTGTCCTGTCTGTCTCTCTATTGTCCTGTCTGTCTCTCTATTGTCCTGTCTACAAAAGGCCATTCAATAATGTCAGTGTGTTCTCAAATTCAAGGAAAGAAGTCAAGGAGGGAGTGATTATTTGTCTGATTGTTGTCATGTGGTAAAATTAGCTACGCCCCCTTCACCTCCATCTTTAGGTATCCCTTAGGCCCGCTGTTTGAAAATGTTTCCCTGAGCATCTTTTTTTCATAACATTTGATGAGATTGTCAATCCTGTCTGAAAGCCAGGTCATCCATAAGGGAGTAATTCAAGGCCAGGTCGTTAAGTCTGGTGCCTTCAAGAGACTGTTTATGGTCTACATTATTATTCTGTCAGCCACAAAGGAATATACAATCATTACTTGTCATCGACAGACTGTCTTTCCTACTGTGGGTTTTATGTTTTACATTTTCAAAGAGATGTGCTTTCAGAGAAATGATTGTGCAAGGGTTTTCTTATTTGTAGAATTTGAATATCTGCAGATTTGGACATAAAATGTACACGTTTACATAACGATGAGGCAAGGCACAATCGAAATTCCACAATCAAGGCTTATTTCAAACAATGGGTAGACTGTGAATGTATATATAACATTTGTGCCATGCACATCAATTTTGGATTTTTTTTCTATATTTGGGAATTTTAAGTTCCACTATGTCAACAGAAAAAGATCGCTGCTGCAGTATCTGTGCTTCAGGGCACTATAGTACATGTTATATAGGATAACATGTACGATGTACTATAGCTCATACAGAGCTATGTGAATTATCTGAATGTTTAGCGATGACAAGTTGACTTAAGTTTCTGCTTAAATCAGCCTTTTGTTGAATCTCAATATAATCCTCAAATACGGTACAATATTGTATTATATTGAGATTAATATGTATATATATCTCAGAAGACATAATACCTTCTACTATAACAAGTGAAGCGAGTTTATGGTTTTTATGCTTGGAATATGAATGTTAATGAAGCTCGACTCCTCGCCTGCTGCAACGGAAATAACTTTTTTTCCTTCACTTAACACTGAACCCTCTTCCTCTTCTTCTCTTTCTCTGCTGCCGCCACGACACCAGGAGGTAGAGGTCAGTGTCTCCACCTCGACACTTTCAACTCCGATTTCATTAATAATTCATTCCACTGGATGCCTTTGTACTCCTTTATCTACCTGCTTTCCGCTTTTATCTTCAACCCGCGTGCGCTGTTTGGCGGGGCCAATTCTCATTAAAATGACCAATGTTCTAATTAAGCGGTAAAACAAAAGGGGAGGAGGGGCCATCTTGAATGCCAAGTCACTGCTCCGCCATATGTCCCGCATAGGCACAGAGCGCAGCTTGTTCATTGTTCATTTCCATACAGTAATAAAGTCATCGCGCACGGCCATCTGTGTCTGCTTTGAATCACATCATAACCTATGAATCATTGTGTGTGGAGGTTTGGTGTTCACACTGCAATGGATACGTTCAACACTTTAACTGCCGTCTCCGTGGATGACAGAGTAATAACATTTCATGTTAATATCTGTTACGGATACAGATACTTTCTGCTTTGTAATGGCTCATAATGGGAGACATGGGGCGGTTAAAGTATAAATATATCATGTTTCTGTCAATGTTTTGTTCCTGCAGGATGACTATGTCCGTTCCTGGGATGACACTCAAGGTTCTGATGAAAGTAAGTTTGGTACTCAACTTTTTCATTTTTATTTTGCTAATGTGTCTGGTGTGTGTGAAATGCATACAATCAAAATATGTATATTTGAAGATAACAACTGTAGTAGCTATAGGAATTGTGTGGTAGAATTGTGTTGGTAGAATTTATTTTGGTAAAGGACTGACAGACCAACTTTACCTGAAGCTCAGGACTGCTAACCAGACCGTTCCGTCTCTTGCTCCGTATACCTAGCTTGTTCCCGTAGTAGGCCATGCTTCTAGAGGCTTCTCAGTGAAAAAGGTCAGGAGAGGTCAGCTTTCCTCTGGTGTGCTAGAGACACAGAGATAGCCACGTATCAGCCAGGACCATCTCTACCCTCCACCCTGCTCCTAGTCTCCTGCTGTGACTCCTGCTCTAAGCTATTGCCTCCCCACCCTTAAAACAATGAAATGAGGAAGCAGATACCGAAACATTTTTGAGATTGCGAGCGCAATCAAGTTAATCCTAAGGGTGGGATCGTGTGACAAAAAACCTTTGGGAACCACTGGCCTGGCCACGACAAAGTTCTCTCCTCAACTCGTCACTTAATTTGCCACCTTGATGGAGCCATCTGAACAGTAGATTCCATCAGGCCAATATACACAGGCTTAATTACTGATTAATTACACCTTACGATGAATAGTTGAGATAATGAGGACATGTAGTAGAGAGACAGGAGACAGGAGTTGGGTGCAAAGAAGTCTTGATTTACTGGAATGTGGTTTTAAGTCAAATTAATTTAATTCCTGCCAACTGTATAGCTGTTAAGTAGTTGGCAACGAAAATGAATGCCACTCTTTGAGTGTTTGTATGTGTCTTGTAAGATCATCCTTCAGGCATGATGATCATGATTTTTACGTGGCTATTATTAATTCAACTGTCACATTTTTATTTCAAGGCTATGGCAGGCAACATGGAGAAACAAGCCAGTGGAAGTTCGATTTTCAAAGAATCCAATTGAAAAAATCCCATCAGTCCCTAGGCCTCAGCAAAAAGTCTGGCTAGGCTTGTTGAAGACTCCGGGGATAAGCAATGACCACACGGGCAGAGTGTGCCCGTGTGTCTACCTGTCTAGCTAGGTAGACAGACAGGCATGCCGTCCTATTATTAAATTCGGCTGACTGAAATGATGGGCTTGGAGGGGTGTATCACAGGCCTGTGACAGACAGATACCAGAATCTGAAATTATTTTATGTATAAGATATTATCATAAGTTAATTCATTATCATTATTACATTTATTCAGCTAAAATCAACGCTTGTTTCTTACCCCTGTAATTTCCCAGCATTTGATTATGCATTTTCCTTCATGACGGGCTAAACGGAGCAAAGAGCAGTTATAACGAGATCCGCTTCCGTCTGAGACATCTCTACTAATTAGTGTTATGTCTTCGTTTTGAGGCCCTGGGGTGATCCAAGCATAACCAGCAGATGTCTGGTTCATTGACTCGGGACGACATAACGGGAGCTGTTCGATGGCTCAATGTGTTGACGCAGAGAAAAGGAACGGTCCCAGTGATGGATGTAGCCCAAGATCTCTCTCTGTTAGCCTTTTGACATGTATTCATTACTAAAGGTTGAAGCCCTGTGCGGAATCTGACAACGCATAGCGGCCCATTTCAGGATCTCAGGATCTCTCAGGTTATAAGATTTGGCTTTTGTGAGCGAACATGCTTCGCATGTGGGAGAATATTGACTCTGCACATAGTAAAGGCACAACATAAGTAATTTACAAGCAATGTTAAGATGTATGTTCTAATATTAAAAAGAAAAAGAAAATGTACATGCGTACACACACACACACCTGTACTGTGTATAGGTGTGTGTGTGTGTGTGTGTGTGTGTGTGTGTGTGTGTGTGTGTGTGTGTGTGTGTGTGTGTGTGCGTGTGCGTGTGCGTGTGCGTGTGTGTGTGTGTGTGCGTATGTTTATTGCAGAGTAGCTAATCTTTCTAGAGGAGTGATGGTGGCAGTTTTGGGTTGACTGTCCATGACCTGTGATTTAATCAGCCGCCCTGTAGATAAACTCTGATGGAGAGCTTTGGTATTGATGCACCAGGAAGTCTCAACGTGTACGCCTTCATTACATTGAAAAAACACACACATGGTCTCTCTCCTATCCTCCGTCTCCCGTTCTTTCTCCATTCCTCCCTCTTGCCTGTCCTCTCTCTCTCTCTAGTCCTCACTCTTTCTCACACTCGCACACAGTCTTTCTCTATCTCATCCCCTCTTTGTCATTCTCTCTCTTTCTCACATTGACACTAGCTCTCTCCCCCCTCTCTCCCTTCTGTCTCACTATCTCTCTCTCTGTCTGTCCCTCTGTTCCTTTTATTCAATCAGGATTAAACTCAGATTATTCATGAGCCCCTCTCAGCCAGACCTGCTGATTGGACACTTCATCGCAAATCAATTACTTAAAATCAATGATTTGCAGTCCACCAGGTCTTCCACCTTGGTGGGGTTTTATTGATCAGGGGAGGTAGACATCGGACACATATGTAAATTGTTCATTAGCAGCATCCTGGAACGGGGCTTTGTGTTCGCTAACTTCACTTGACCAGCTGAAGAACAGTACAGAACGATTCACCACTGTGAAAAAATTGAAGGGGGAAAGGTTGAATACATGAAATGTTTAAACTCGTCGTTAGTCAAATGTGTGTCACCTGGGTTGATTAGAAATCGTGGGGGGGATTTCTGCCCCAGTTTGGCAGTTCCTTTTTCTCTGTTGGTTCACTCATGTTGCTTTGTCTCTGCCTTGCCCTCTTTTCTGTTGGATTATCCTCAAACGTCTTTCCCACCTGCTTCTGACTTAGTTTTATCTCTGCATTTCGGTTCACCTCTGCCTGCTCAAACCTCCAGACACAAACCCTTCCGCCGTGGCAGCGAAGATTCTAGTTCCACCACCCTCAGTCTGAGAGCCCCTCTCCCAGACCCCCCCCCCCCCCCCCCTCCGCAGCCCCTGACTCACTCAGAATGCTCCAGACGTCCTCGTTCTCCTCTCTCCTGTGTCACTCACCCACCAGCCCTCCGTGGGCTGGCAGGGGGGGGGGAATTCTAAAACCGTTCCTGTAGAGTGGTTCGGTCGGCCAGAGGGGCGGATCACGTCCTCGCGTGTCAAGGAGCCTGACGTACAGTGAGACGGGTTAAGTAGAGCCCCTGTGGAATAACCACGGCCGCTTGTTATTCCTTCCTCAGTGTGTGTCTCTCTGTGCGGCGGCCAGGTCGCAAAGCATTAGCATGTTGACTCGTGTCGTGTGTCTAGGAGGGAGTGGGAGAGAGGGATATTTTTTGGTGTTGTTTAGTTTCAGAATTTGCTCTTTCCTGTTGTTTTCTGCTCGCTCTCTCTCTGTTCAACTCTAAAATATTCCCTACAGCACCTTCAAAAGGCTAGGGTTAGAAAGTGAAAGTGAAAGCGGAAATTACAATTCAATTCTTAAGACAGGAAACGCATACAATGGACATACAACACACTTAAGGCTCTTAAGGTGATAAGAGAGAGAGAGGCACAAGTTAACAGGTAGAGTGACAGACAGAAAAAAAGTGTGAGTTGATAATGGAGTGAGAGGCACAAGTAAACAGAGAGAAACAGAATAAAAAGCTTGAGGTGATAAGGGAGTGAGAAACACAACTAAACGAGGCGAGAAACAGACGGAGAAAAAGGAGTGAGGTGATGAGGTAGTGAGACACAAGGAATCAGGGAGTGAAACAGACAGAAAAAAAAGAGAGAGGGGATGAGGGAGTGAGAGACACAAGTAAACAGGGAGAGACACAGACAGAAAAAAAGAGTAAGATGATGAGGTAGTGAGTGACACAAGTAAACATGGAGACAGAGAAACAGATAGGAAAAAAAAAAGTAAGGGGTTGAGGTGTGTTTGTTGGATGAGGGAGTGACAGACAGGAAAAGAGAGCACCTTCTCAAAAATACCAGCGACTCAAGAGTCAGTCCAAAAGTGATTCCCCTGGACCACTCAGAGAGAGAGAGAGAGAGAGAGAGAGAGAGAGAGAGAGAGAGAGAGAGAGAGAGAGAGAGAGAAAGAGAAAGAGAAAGAGAGAGAGAGAGAGAGAGAGAGAGAGAGAGAGAGAGAGAGAGAGAGAGAGAGAGAAAGAGAAAGAGAAAGAGAGAGAGAGAGAGAGCGAGCGAGAGACTGTTGCCATGGAAACGTGGTGGCGAGGGTGCGCCTTTAATCCGCGGAAGCCTGTTAAGTTTCCGCGTGGCACTGGCCGCCAGCGTACGCTTCTGTACTATTACGTAGTTCTTCAGGGAAAATATTCGAATCCAAAGGAATAGCTTTAAAGAGACTTTATTTGTATAAAGTATTTCCGGTATGGTAAACTGATACTCTGAAGCAAAGAGAGGTTGAAGATGTATTCTAAGCACGTGCGAGAGTATTCTCCTAGCTGATCCTAGCCATAAACCCACCTATGTCTAATCGCTGCCGAGAGAGTTCTGAAGACAATCTGGATCTGTCGGCTGTTATGGTCAGAACAGCGTGGTCCGGAAGTAGTGGGGGGGGGGGGGAGAGAGAGCCGATGTGAGATAACTCTCGGGTTTCTCGCCTGGTCTGTGATGCTGCCTTCTGTGGCTAAAATATTTATTACAGCCTTCAGTAAGGTCTTGCTCCCCTTGTGGCTATGTATGGTATTTACGGCCAATATGTTTGGTCTTCATTGGGTCTATGTGTGGGTAGCTTAGATTCTTAAAATACGTAACAGTACTCACAACCTGCTGCTGTGCCCGGGCGCTGGAACCGCCTGCTGGAGACATACAGAAGTTATCCACACATGTCTAACCATCAGCACACGAGGGGCCTCACGCACAGAGCTCTGCGTGGGCGTCTGCGCAAATTAACGCTCACCCAGGAAGTTGTAAGTACGTGTACGCAGAGATTGCTTCGAGATGCTCAATGAGGTGGCGCCCGGCGGTGGTACGGGGTTTTCTGTTCACACGCACCGGTGGTCGCCCTGAGATGGGGCCCGGATGAACGTCCTTAGAGTCCACACCCCGACGACTCCCATGATGGGCACAATATGGTTCTAGTTGTACCCCTACCTGGCTGGATTCCTCCACAAACCGATCGCTCATTCTCATTGTTTTATTCATTCATAAAACGAAGGAAAAGTAAGAAAGTGGCGTAAGTGGCACAAAAGTAAATCGGCCCATTTGCATTTGGAGAACTTACCATTTTGCAAATTGCGCTTTAATGTTGGCCTGTTCAACCGCAGTGTACAGAAAACCAATGTAGCGCAGAGTCATAAAGCCATCCCAGAGCCCGGGAGCACGGCTCCGGCTGGACTGCCATATCCCGCACCTGTCTGGTAATGCCATTTTCGGCTAACTCCCAAAGTACCCTTATAACAGACAGACAGACGGACAGACGGACGGACGGACGGACGGACAGACAGACAGATAGGAACTTTGTTATCCCTCAGGAAGGTTCCCTCAGCAAACGCCATGTTACAAATATAAAGTTTATAACGCGTTAAAATCAAGTATAAATGTGCAAAAGTACAAAAGGCTATATGCTACAAATATATGCCGGGAAATAATATACAAGAAGAATACTTAACAAGCCAATATGACTACTGCATGGCCCGTTGGTCCCGTAGATCTGCAGTGCTC
>NC_079426.1:10079442-10129442 GCF_026213295.1 Gadus chalcogrammus
AAAAATAATGCAGATTGTTGCAGAAGTCTCTATGAGCACGTTAAACGTTCTCTCACCTCTTCACAATACAATAGAGTTGTTATACCTCATGCTTGTTTTGATATCATTCTTAACTTTGACACTGTAGCTGTGATTAAGGCCATACAAAGTGACTTAACTTGAATCATCATACCATTATCACTCTTTAATTGTCGCTCTGAATATATAGAGCACTTTGAGATGCAGGTTCTGCATGAAAGCTGCCCTCAGTAAATAATAGATGATCCAGGAGTAACAGTAGTTGTGAATGGAGTGGCGGTCTGGGGGAACTGTGGCTCAGTGCTGTGCTGTCTCACTCCTCCACTACAGGCTGAAGCAGCCGGCCCTCCGGTCCCCAGAGGGGAACTGTAAGCCCTGCCCTGTGTCCTCCACCGGCCCCGTGTGTGGATCGGACGGACGCAACTATGCCTCAAACGTACGGGATCTAGAGCACACACACACAAACAAGCACACACACATAGATGTCTATACACACGTGTGTACACATGAACGCACACATTTATACACATACACACACCTATGCAAACATAGATGTATTTTGCACACATTTATACACATGAACACGCACCTACATACACACATAGATGTATATACACCCATTTATACACATGAACACGCACACATACACACATAGATGTATATACAGACATTTATACACATGAACACACACACACACACATACACAGACACATGCATGGGTACACAGAGACACACAAGATGTAGAACAGACAAAAATAACTACACACACAAAAAAACAAAACATACAAACACATACAATCATATCTCTCATGATCTTTGCTTATGTAGCACGCAGATCCAGTCGTAAACATCCTTGTCACCTCATTTGACTACTATAACCCTATTACTTTAACATTACTTATTATGAACACATTAGCTACAGCACACTCTTCGCTTTCTAATGCGGCGTTCATTGCACGGAGAGGGTTGACAGGGAGAGACTAAAGACAACACAAGGTGACATGTTTGAAGGGATGGGGTGCTGCCTCTGGAGGTCAACACATGTAGCCGACCTAATCCCATCATCCTATTGATTTACGCCTTGTGTTCGCTGTTAACATCCCTGACCTTGTAGCAAAGGCAGAGGTGGTGGGTGGAGAGACACATTCCTCCCAGAGTCTATGAGCTGCTGCCTTTATGAATATTATTTAAGCATCTTGGTGATCGCCTAGTGAAGTGATTTATGTTGTTATGCATGCATTTGTGTGTGTGTGTGTGTGTGTGTGTGTGTGTGTGTGTGTGTGTGTGTGTGTGTGTGTGTGTGTGTGTGTGTGTGTGTGTGTGTGTGTGTGTGTGTGTGTGTGTGTGTGTGTGTGTGTGTATTTGTGTGTGTGTACTTGTTTGTGTTTGTTTGTGTGTGTGTGTGTGTGTGTGTGTGTGTGTGTGTGTGTGTGTGTGTGTGTGTGTGTGTGTGTGTGTGTGTGTGTGTGTGTGTGTGTGTGTGTGTGTGTGTGTGTGTGTGTCATACAGTGCAAGCTCGAGCAGCAGGCCTGTCTTGCGGGAAAAGAGCTCACCCTGGCATGTTCAGGGCCATGTCCGTGTCCACCCACAGCCCCGACTACTACAGAGTCCCACCATGGTGAGATCACACACACACACACACACACACACACACACACACACACACACACACACACACACACACACACACACACACACACACACACACACACACACACACACACACACACACACACACACACACACACACACACACACACACACATGCACACACGCCCATAGTAGCTATACAAACATAATTACATTTCTCATCAAATATAAATAAACAAATGCACACAGATTTTAACACATTCCCACCTGTTACAAAATTGACACACCTGGTTCAACTTTCTCCGATCCATCACTCTCTCTCCTCCTTGCTATCTCTTTCTGTCCCTCTCACAACCTCCCCCCCCCCCCTCTCTCTCTCTCTCTTCCTCTCTCTTACTCTCTCTCTCTCTCTCTCTCTCTCTCTCTCTCTCTCTCTCTCTCTCTCTCCCTCTACAGAGAGTTGTACTGGGCAGGATCTAGCTGATCTGGGCGAGAGACTGAGGGACTGGTTCCAGCTGCTTCAGGGAAACGCCAAACAGAACAACAACAACAGCAAGACAGCTGCGGCCGCCACACCCGCCCGGGTCAATCCACCATCGGGTACAGCAGCCCCTTGTAACATTAAAGGGAAATAGCTCCGCAAAGCCACAGAGAATCGCTTCCGACTGATGACCGGATCAAGTTTTCCTTTCGTGTCCGGCCAAAGAAATCTCTGCCAAGATCTGCCTTTACCCTTTACTATTTGTTGTCCTTTTGAACAGATGCTTCTATCAAAAGCAGATACAGGCCATTCAGGAACAGTGAGGGTATAGGTAGCTTGGCTCAAGAATGCCACCCCATCCATTGACGTTGGGAATCAAACCCGGTAACTTTTTGATTGGTTAGACACTCTTTTAGACCATCCTCTGAAGGTATTAGAAGCAGCCCCAGAAGAGTATTATCCTGAATCAGAATCGCCACAAATCTGTTCCTCAAGATATAAGCCCTGCAGTCTATCTGTAGGCGTGCTTGAGCAGCACCCCCAAACCCTACCTATTCATTCATGAAATTCATAAAATCCTATTCACTCTAAATCACTTTGGATGAAAGCATCTTCTAAACTTGTTATTGTAATTGGGAAATCATTAGTGAGAACTTTCCTGATCATAAGGAAACAACAGGTTCTAAACAAAGATGGACCCAGAGTGATGTGGTTGTTGTGGGTGTTTCCCTCTGTGCAGGTCTCGACAGGGGCCTGGTGGCCAGCTGCAAGGACTCCATAGGCTGGATGTTCTCCAAGCTGGACACCAACAGCGACCTGAACCTGGACCAGGCGGAGCTGGCGGCCATCAACCTGGACAAGTATGAGATCTGCATCCGGCCCTTCTTCAGCTCCTGTGACTCCTACCGAGACGGCAAGGTGTCCACCGCAGAGTGGTGCCTCTGCTTCTGGAGGGAGAGTACGTATTCTGTGTGTGTGTGCGTGGCAATATATACGTGTGTGTGTGTGTGTGTGTGTGTGTGTGTGTGTGTGTGTGTGTGTGTGTGTGTGTGTGTGTGTGTGTGTGTGTGTGTGTGTGTGTGTGTGTGTGTGTGTGTGTGTGTGTGTGTGTGTGTGCTGTGTGTGTGTTTGTGTTTGATCATATATATATATATATGGTGGGTGGTTTTGTTTCTGTGTGTGTGTGTGTGTGTGTTTGTGTGGGCGTTGATATATGTGCATTTTGTGTGTCTCTGATTGTGTGTCTTTATGATCACATGCATGTGTGTCTGTTTATGTGTGTTACAGAGAGTGTGTGAGATCATGTATGCCTATTTGTCCGTGTGTGTGAATGTGTGGTCCCATTAGTACTAGTAGTGTGTGTGTGTGTGTGTGTGTGTGTGTGTGTGTGTGTGTGTGTGTGTGTGTGTGTGTGTGTGTGTGTGTGTGTGTGTGTGTGTGTGCGTGTGTGCGTGTGTGTGTGTGTGTGTGTGTGTGTGTGTGTGTGTGTGTGTGTGTGTGTGTGTGTGTGTGCGCGAGAGGGAGAGCATGAGAGCTCCTATTCGTGCATGTCTGTCTATTTATGTGTACGTGTCGAGGTTCCCCTCCCTGGTGCAGCGATCTGCTCTGATCGACTTCCCAGTGCCTCTGTTCCGTGGCCCCCACTTAACCTCCATTGGCGGGGTGAAGAGAGCGGCCACGGGCCCCTGAATGCACCCCCTGCTGTGGAGCCCGGGGTTCTCCCAGCAGGCTAGCTCCGTGTTGCTGGCAGAGAGGCTGGCTCTCTCACACCGCCAGCGGAGCAGAAAGCCATCCGCCGCTGGGTGTAGAAAGGCCCACGAGACACTGCTCCCTGCCGGCTTATCCGTTGCAGTAATTGGTTCTGGAGAAGAAAATATTTTCTGCAATAAGATCAGCGAGGGGATGCACTGGTCTAGCGACCACCACCAATGTATGATGTGCCGGTATCAGACCACATGTAGGATAGTATTATTGGTAGTTCTGGTACGGGCCAATACGGATATTGATAAATTAATTAATACAGAAGTCGTTTTAAAATGTTAGTCACGAAATAAAACACAAAAGTAAGTGTGTTGTAAATATTGGTTAATGTTGGCCAAAATTTGTTGTGTGCTACTTCATAAATAATACAGCCTCTGATGATAATAATTCATCAGTATCTGTCTAAGCTAGCTTGTGACTTTTCAGTATCTCTCCTCTCTCCTAAGCCTCCTCTTGATGAGGAGGTTAGGTCTGACACATTTCTCATTTTGTCAATCCATAGCCAGCTTTGACTGGCCTGCGTCCGTCCTCAAAGCCTTAACGTCTTAACTTTCTCCTCCCCCCCCTTCCCCACAGAGCCCGTCTGCCTGGCGGAGCTGGAGAGGATCCAGGTGCAGGAAGGAGGCAAGAGGAAATTTGGTACGTTGCTCACCTGCATGGACGTGCTTCTCCCCCCTGCCAGGGTCCCCCGTGAGGGCTGCTCTGGTGACACGGCTGCTTTAGGTTCATCTGGGCTCATGGAGACCAGAGGTTCAGGTTCCCTTCGAAGTTTAGATTCCTAGATCTTTAGGGTCCTCAAGGCTATGGTTTTAGGCCCCTAGAAGTTGGAGTTCCTAAAGGTTTAGTTTCGTAGAGGTTTGTCTCGTAAAATCTTTCCGGGCCAAGAGATTTAAGTTTCTAGAATTGCAGGTTCCTAGAAATGTAGGTTTTCCAGAGACTGGAGTAGGATCCTAGAGATTTGGTTTCCTGGGAAGTTTAGGTTCCAGAAGGTTTAGGGTCCTAGAGGTTGTTTCATGGAGCGGGAAAGAAGCAGGAGGCAAGGATTAGCCCCCTGCTCAGCGGATTAGAAGCAGAAGAACAGATACACTGACAGACGGCTAGGGACCGCAGCCAGCGGTGGATCTTAGATGGCGTGACTGTGTGAGCCTGTGTATGTGTGTATGTGTGTGTGCGTGCGTGCAAGTCTTTGTGTGTGTGCGCGAGCCTTGGTGTGTGTGTGTGTGTGTGTGTGTGTGTGTGTGTGTGTGTGTGTGTGTGTGTGTGTGTGTGTGTGTGTGTGTGTGTGTGTGTGTGTGTGTGTGTGTGTGCGCCTGTGTGAATGTGCACACTGCAGATTGTAGCGTGTTGTTTGGGGCAGTGAGTCAGGACTGCTGAAGGACACGGAGCTAAGCTCGGGCTTGGTGGAGGGCAGGGAGGAGCCATGCTGCCTGCCTGATGCTCACATGTTCCCTAGGACGCTCCCACTGGGAGGGACGGCTCTATTAAGGCCGGGCTCCCAGGCGATGACAAGGCAGATTTATTTCAGGCAAAACTATGAGGGGAGGACCTGAAGGATCGTAACGGGGAAGATTGTGTTGAAAGTTGCATTCTCAAATGTGGTTTTGGGCACACAATTGTTTATTCATGTGTTGACGCAAACCACATTTTCATCTGTTTTTTCAGTTTTTTCATTTTCTCTCTCCCTCTCTCTCTCTCTCTCTCTCTCTCTCTCTCCCTCTCTCTTTCTACTGATATCAGAGACAACGTGATAGCGATTGCTACAACAAAGTACAAATATAACACTATCAATTTGTCATTCATATCAGTCATCACAGAGACGTTGATGACGTTGACATTACAGAGTGATTTCGCTGCAATCACAAACAGCACCTCTCCAAATATAAATGTGTCATTTTAGTTGCTTGTTGCTATCGATTCTGCAATAATACAATAGCAGATAAGGTTCTAGTGGTTAAGATAAACTGAGATAAGCTGAGATGAAATGAGGTGAGATTACACAACAGAACACACAACACATGATTCCCTCCCCATGAGACGGGGGGGGGACGGGGGGACGGGGGGGTCATCCAGGATTTGTTAGCACCAGTAAATAAGCCAAGGTCCAGTAACAGACCTTTGCTGCGTCAGAGACCCCATAGGTTGCAGATACCCCCAAAGCTCTTCAGGTGACCCGGTACGTTTGGGTGTGTGTGTGTGTACGTGTGCATGTGGCCGTGTTGTGTGTGTCTCAGGTGTGTTCATCCCGAGCTGCGATGAGGACGGGTTCTTCCGGAAGCAGCAGTGTGACCGAGGAGAGTGCTGGTGTGTGGACCAGCATGGAGGGGAGATAGCTGGCTCCAGGATGCATGGCAAGCCTGACTGTGGTAAGAGATCCCTTCATATTTAATACATCATATTCTATATAGGGTAGGCAAGCCTGACTGTGGTAAGAGATCCCTTCATATTTAATACATCATATTCTATATAGGGTAGGCAAGCCTGACTGTGGTAAGAGATCCCTTCATATTTAATACATCATATTCTATATAGGGTAGGCAAGCCTGACTCTGGTAGGAGATCCCTTTATATTTAATACATCATATTCTATATAGGGTAGGCAAGCCTGACTGTGGTAAGAGATCCCTTCATATTTAATGCATCATATTCTATATAGGGTAGGCAAGCCTGACTGTGGTAAGAGATCCCTTCATATTTAATGCATCATATTCTATATAGGGTAGGCAAGCCTGACTGTGGTAAGAGATCCCTTCATATTTAATACATCATATTCTATATAGGGTAGGCAAGCCTGACTCTGGTAGGAGATCCCTTCATATTTAATGCATCATATTCTATATAAGGTAGGTAAGCCTGACTGTGGTAGGAGCTCTGTTCATTTTTAATATATCATCTTCTATATAGAGGGTCGGTATTGTTAGCCTGCCTGTGCTAAGAGATCCCTTCATATTAAATATATCATATTCTATATAGGGGTAGGTAGTGTACACCTAACTGTGGTAAGAGATCTTCAGATTGAATATATCATATTCTATACAACTTCTATCTACCTGCTATGTCTATCTACTATATTCTATATTCATAGTAGATTTGTATGTGTACGTTTTGTGTATTTATGTATTTAAATTCTGATAGAGACACGTTGTTTGTTTGTTTGGTTCTGTCCCTCTTCCACCTACGTTACACAACACCTCCCAGTGTAGTAGCATTCGTTTTCGACCCACATTCAGAAACAGAGCGCCTTTATTTTGAAGGGCTAGGAGGGCCGGTGCAGCATAACTCAGGGAGCAGGACCAGTGGCACATTAATGTGTCTGGGTGTCATTTGCATTCTAAAGGGACGCCTGCCACCCTGAGAGAAAAGTCCCTCAAGATAAACGGCGAGAACTGGCTGGAGCTCAACCGGTGTCTGCCATGAATGGGGTCCGCCTTGGCACCGGTTTCTGAGACAACCGTTCAATTCTACACAGAGTCAAACACAAACACACACACACACACACACACACACACACACACACACACACACACACACACACGACTTGCCGTTGCCAAGGCAGTCGGTACTCTTTTTTTTTAATGGATTCCTCTGCAGCCTCTCCCGACGGACTGTATGGAAGCCTCAACGTCAGAGTGTATGCCTTGAATAGAAATTAACTCAATTTTTTGATGCAGTGCATTGTGGGTCATTTCGAATCCTCTCTATGTTCCCCCCTCCTTTTCTTTCCCCCCCCAAACCCCCACCCCCGCCGTCTGCAGATGATGAAGTGGTGTACTCGGGGGATTTTGGCAGCGGCGTCGGCTGGGAGGATGAGGAGGAGAAGGAGGCGGAGGAGGAGAACGCAGAGGAGGCGGAGGAGGAAGAGGAGGAGGTGGGGGAGGTGGATGATGGAGGGTATATCTGGTAAAGAAAGGGGAGGCCTTGACTAAGAGCGGTGTCGGAGATCACCCACAGGAGCATCTTACTATGTTTTCTAGATCTTGATCTGGCGCTCTCTCTCTCTCACACATTCACGCGCGCCCACACAAACAAGCGCACACACACAAACACACACACGCACAGATACACACAGGCACACACACACGCACAGAAACACACGCACAGACACACACACACTAAGACAGAGGTAGTTTTTAACCTGTCTTCAACAAGCTATGAACTTGGTTTGGATTGATAAGGAATATATATGGGCATGGAAAGGAGGGAAAGGAACACATATTTAAAACAAAAAAAAGATTGATAAAGTAAGTAGGAGTGTAGAATTTTGTCCTTCAATGTTTGTGGATCTTAATTCTCTATCAGTTGTATATTCCGGGGCTGTCTTTGAGCGGGGGACACAGTTTAAACATACCAGAAGTAAAGTATTGCTCACATACAAACTTCAGATATTAGTGGGTATATTTTGGCCCTCTGGATTCAAGCCCTCAAACGTTTTATTTTGTATCCTGACAATTATGATGGGTTAACTGAAGAGAGGTAGGAAAGTGTAGAAAGACGATGGGATTATCATGGTTCCACCTTTTGATTTGACCCTTTCCATTTCATATGCTTATGCTCATGTGTGACAGTAGTGCTGTCTCATTTACGACTTGTACGAAACATCTCACCCGTGCGACTCTTTAACTTGTATATAACGTGTTTATCGGAAGACCCTCACCCATTGGTCCTGCCGTTCCAGTGGTTTGGAAGACTAGCAGAGCACACGGCTCACATTGAAACAGTGTTGTATCATAATGTGGATCAACTATTGTGTTTAGTAAAAAACAAATAAACCGGTCTATGTGGCCTGAGCATGGCCACCCTACATCCCCTGTTGTCCTGCTCCTTTCTTCCTTGTTGTCGCTACTGCAACGCCATCCTTGAACTGAATCCAATGACGCTAGCTCCCAGTTTCTTTATATTCATGCTACAAAAATGACTACGAAAATCACAAAAAATCAGAAACTTTCGATTGCTGTAGGTGAATTTAGATTTGGTCTCAATGTGAACTACATGGGATGGGAATTTACCACCCGTAGATAATAAAGTACGATGTTATCGTATACGAGGGCCAAATAGGTTACTATATTTGGGAGGCGAGAATTTTGAAGTAACCTTGCCCCACCACCCCACCCCCCTAAGTCAACCGAAAGCTATTGTTGTTATTTGGTACCATGGGCAAAAAAGCATTGCTGTGTAACTAATCTGGGGCCCAGAGAGGGGCTGTTCTATTGTTTTCATAGCTCACTCTGCAGTAGCTGGGAGCCAGTTGACATACACAGTACGAAACTAGATCCAGACTTAAGTTTAGCATGTCAGCACATTCAACCACACAGTACCTATGGAAGTGATGTCTTGTCTGTGCATCTTGGTTCTCCTATAGACTTGACTCCATCATCTCTCTCCTTCTCTGAATGCCATCTCCGTGAACACGGGTGTGAGAGAGAGCGTATACGGTCACGTATGCAAGTTCAGCCCACACCCTGAAGCGAGGCTGTCTGTGTATTGTATTCTATGCACAGAGAAGACATCTTCAACAATAAAAGTCATGTTTCGGGTTTCGATATCTGTGAGAAAAAGAAGCCGTGTCAATCAGGTCCCGACCTATGCTGACAGACAGTCTTCTCTTGGTTTTTAATTACAAGTCTGTTGAGGGGTTACGACGTGTGTGTGTGTGTGTGTGTGTGTGTGTGTGTGTGTGTGTGTGTGTGTGTGTGTGTGTGTGTGTGTGTGTGTGTGTGTGTGTGTGTGTGTGTGTGTGTGTGTGTGTTTGCGTGCGTGCGTGTGTGTGTGCGAGTGAAAAGTTGAAAAACCCATTCCTGATATTGGCTACCCCAAAGGGACCAATCATCCGTAGCCAGCTGTCCTCTTCTACTCACACACACAAAACACGTGTTACAGGCCACATGTGCTGTAACCTGGTGCGAATGGGTTTTATGCATACCTCAGTAAGCCTATTCAGTAATATATTCTTCGATACACCATGAGCAATTCAGTTGTATTCGCAATTCAAGTTGGGCTGTTGATCTGAGCATTCGTTGTGAACAATTAGATCTCATTCCATTACCTTTGTATAGATGGAACTGCTAATGCTAAAAAAAATTACTGTATAGGATTATTATGGCACATTTAGTACAAACAAAGTACTTAAATATGGATATTTTACTGAGGATGGGAAGGTGGGGGAGATCACCAGGAAACAATGAAACACCAACAGAGTCCAAGGAAAGGTTATTAATGCAATCGTTTTTAATGCAGATTTTCATCTATTTTTAGAATAAATGATGATGTTTAATCTTCAGTTCATACAAATGTCTGAAGAATTCCCGAATGGTGCAGTCATCTATAATAATAAGACCTCAACAAGTTCTGCCATTACTGCTTCAAAATAAGTATTACTGTCATGATCAATAATTTCTTTTAAAAAGCAGGGGTTATGAATGCAAGATTACAGAAATATGCATAATGGTGTAATATTAGTAAAGGATAAGGACTGAAAAAGTCATTTTCTAATTTGAGTTTATAGAGAGATTGCGCCACCCGGTGGATGCCAATTCACCTTACAGGACTCTAGGCCGGTCAGATTTAATTTAATTAGACACACACGTGCAGACGGGTCTGGATGAAGATATCCGATAGACCTTATTGGAAAATGTTTTTCTGTCGTTTCGTATAATTAGGTGAGTGCTGCATGCAGTCCTCAACTATTGTTATTACGTTTTTTGTTTTTTTTCTTTTCTAATATTCTCTAGAAACTTTGAGAACTATCTGGTTCCACAATTGTTCAACTATATGCTCCATTCCAGTTTTTAAATGTTCCGATTATCTTGGTCTGACGCTTCAGAATACTACTTCAGACTTCGTAACAAGCCCTCAACCGTCAACCTTCGTTCAAACATTTAACAAATCACACTTGTATCTTCAATTAAATAAAAAACAGAATTTCGATATAAGACCCCCCTTTAGATGGCTAGAGGCTAGGTGCGCACTACATATCCGGGTGTATTCCAGGTAGAAGCTAAATGCTAACAACAACGTGACAATGCGATTTTTCACGTTATGCTCAGTGCGTGAGCGTCGTTTGGTAGAGGCCTGTCTGAAGTAATCTGGAGTTGGGACAAAAAGCTTATCCCTTCCTGCTGTTGTTGTGTATGTGTGTACACACTCGCACATGTGCGGGTCAAAGAGAGTGTGTCGGCTAGTATAATAATTTGTATACATCTAAAAACAACAACAAACACACGATGACTATTTTTTCCAATGAAAGTTTTATTCGATTGTATTGTCATCTAATAAAAATAGTACAGATGAATACAAAAGAGTTCAATGTACAATATGTTGGTGTAGTATCTGTTGCTTCTTCCAGATTGAATTTGGCCGGTTCTACTGTGGAAGACGCCCTGAGAAGATGGGGATACCGTTGCCATGGGAGATTGGTCCAAAGAGCCATGCTGTCTTTGAGTCTTTGAGTTTCATTATTATTTTTTTAAGCTCAAAATTGCAACAGACTTTATTTTGTCCCTTGATCTAGGACGTGCACACTTTGAACTAGCCCAGGTCAATTTCAACATGGCGGGGGTTTCAGTCCAGTGTGATGTCCCCACTGGCCAACCATGTGGACTTCGTTGGGTCCCATCAGATGGTACCTAGTACCAGCCCAGGTGAATGTAAACAAAGCTGGGGTTTCACTCCAGTTTAATGTCTCATCGATGTGGACTTGGTTGGCTACACTCAGATGGACTTTGTCTAAATTCACCTGGGCTAGGACAAAGCTGGGGTTTAACTCCAGTGTGATGTCTCCACCGTTTGCTTGCTTCAAATTGCACATCCTAGGTCACGGGACCGAATCCGAAGTCTGTGCCACAATTCTGAGCAGAAAAATAATAAATTAATTTGCTTGTATTCTATTTGCTTGTATTCTTTTGTAATAATTTGTATTTCTTTGATTTTTTTTGTGTTGCTTTGTATATGTATGTAGCCTACAGGTGACCCATACCGGGTCGGCCCAGTGGAGGGGATCATCAGCCTATTGGAACAGGGAGACCAATCTTGAATTGCAACTGAAACAAGGTGAAAAAAAAAATACTTTTTAGTTCATACTGAAGCCTCATATCTTCTCATAGCAAGAATTAAACAGTAACTCCCCCCAAAGCCACCTTCTCCAATCTGGTCATCCTTTTCTTAGGCCCATCTTCTGGCCCCTTTCCTGCAGCACTAGGGCCCTAGGACTTTAGCAGCCCATTTCTCGTAACACTGCTCCTCCTTCAGCCTCAGAGCCTCCTTCTGCTCCCGGCGCTCAGCCTGGTAGATCCCCAACCTCATCTGCTCTATCTCAGCCATTGTGAGCCTTGTACTGAGAAAAGCTGCCTGACATTTATATGCTTCTGTACTGCGGAACAACATGGACATGTAAGAAGATTTAAAAGAATGCATGAGCATGTGCCACATACCACAACTTCCTGAGCGGCGTCATGAAATGCATTGGATTGCGCAATTAGCCGCGGTTATTCAAAAGGACTCACTGCTGGAGATGAGGTGTTCCTCCTTGGCCTCCTTAGGTAGGAACCTTTTTATTTTGGAGGTTTAGTCTGTATGGTATGGAGGTCAGTTTGGTTATGTTTTAGACTTTTATTAGTAACATTAGTTACTTATTGATGGTTTTGTGGCCGTCTATAATGGTTTAGCACACTGATCTGTAGACTCTCTCACTATCCGAAGACATCTGACCGATATACATCCAGAAAAGTAATAATTCACACCTGTCTGTGTGTGGGTGTGTAAATGTAATGGCTGCCTGGTCACACAGGAAGGCTGTTCTTCTCTGGCCTCAGCTCTTGAGCTCCAACCCCTCCCATCAGAGAGGGCTGGAGCTGAGCTACTATCACCCAGGAGACTCAGGGGCTCTGCTGCTCTCTGCTGGACTGGAGGGTCCTCGCTGGAGACCGGACACCCTCAGGTATGGGGAGGACAGCTCAAAACTCAGGAAAAAAAGTATTTTCCGAGGATTCATGCCGCAGCCAGATGAAGTGGTTTGAAAAGGCAGCTGTAACTCATGTTGTGTAGAAAATGATGAGACGGCAGATGATGAAGGTGAGGGTTTCAACATACTACTCGCACTTTGTTTCCCCCCAGCGTGTAGCACGGTGGACTATGGAGGCTGAAACCAGCTCTAAAGAAGTGTAAGGGTCTGTTTAATGACGATGTGGCTCTCCCAGTCAAAACATTGAAGCCTATAAAAATGTATAACCACCATATTACTGTGAATACATTAAATCCCAAAAGCACAGAGCTTTCTTCTGAGTGACTAGATTGACCATTTATGTTACACTTCTGGATCCGAACCCTGTCCCTAATCCCACTCCTGAGAGAATCCGACCAAGTAACAACTGAACCCAAAACAAAAGGGAATTATGACTAAGACACACACACCAAATTACTATGTGCAAATGTTTATTCCTCAGGCAGGACAATTATTGACAAATGCAGGAATTAAGAGTTGGAAATCGGATGTCAGCAAATCATCTCCAGCAAGCCAAGTTCCGATACCACTGTGTTAGTCCTTCTGCTGATCAGGTCAGAGTTTGCTCTGAGCATTCTGGAGCCTCCAGACCCTCCGGACGCCAGCATCTGAGGCGTCTAGCTCCCTGAAGGCCTCCGTGTTTCCTGATTGGCTGAAGCGCTCCAGCAGGGGCTGGAAGACCATCGCTGGGATGCTGTAGTTCAGGTGAGGGTATGTCACGTTGGCCGTGCAGTCCCTGGTGTTACTGGCTACAATGCCTGGGATTTAGAGGAACATAATTATACGTTTTAAACTTGCATACAATTGTGGGGAATGATAGTTTGGGTGTTTGACCGAAAGATGGTATTCTGGGTTCAAACGCCCAACTTTCCTGCTCATTGATGTGTGCAATATATACTCATTGTATGCCGCTTTGGTCGGCAAAATGACTTAATTGAATATAATTAAATATATTAAGCAATTTTGTGTATGAGGGAAGTTTTACCATAGTCGTAAAGTAACCCCTACTGTTTAAAAGGTGGAAATGTGCTTCTGGATGTTGGTTAATAGAAAGCCTTACCCAATAACTCCCCGGAGTGTTTCCGCACCACAGCGCCCCCGCTGGCGCCCGCCTGTACTGCACACGTCGTCTGCAGCATCACAGGTGTGCGATCCCAGTTGACGGCTTTAGATAGGATGCCGCCAGTCAACGAAGGACCACAGCTCTTTCCAAGTCCGCCATACCCAACTACCACTACCTCCTCGCCTTAAGGAAGAATAATACAAATGCAATTGTTAGAATAAAATAATTTATAAATAGTGTTGTTAATAACCTGCAATTATCTTTGACCCCACCTGGCTGAAAGGACTTGGCCACCAGTGGAACCACCACTTCAGGAGCAGAGTCTCTCAGCTGTACCACAGCAAAATCATAGGAGGAAGACGGCTTTGTGGAAAATAGCACATCACCCATGACAACATGGAACCTGAACAGTTGAATAAATGGGGAGACCAAATGTATGGGTCACCCTGGTCATGAACCTCTAGAGACAAAGGTCAGGTCAGCTCAGCTATGAAGGACAATAGGAATTAAAGTAGGCATTTCAGTTGTTTTTCAATTGAATTGTCCAGAAGGCCTATTAGTACCTGTTGCCATCATAACTTGGTACCATTATGTTGCTTTCAGGAAGATAGAAGGATATTATAGACAATCGACAGTGTTTTCTACCTGCCCTTGTGATGGAACTTCAGAGTAACAGTCTTCTTTCCGTTGACGACATGTCGACAGGTAAGCGCCAGACGAGATGCGACCAAAACACCAGAGCCCCAAAACTGTCCACTTTCAATCAAGCACACAGTGGGGTATTTCCTCAACTTGGAAGAGGAAAAGGAGGACGACGCTGTGCTCAAGCCTCGAAGGCCTTCCGGTGCACTTCCATGTAGACAGCTCAGTGCCGTCAGTGTAGATTCTACGTTTCTCCTGTCAGTTATGTCCCTTATGTTTCTCAAAATAACTTGGACAGAACAAACTAAGGTGAGACCGATCCACTCCACTCCTTTCCAGCACAGTGAAGACACGATGACCCCAACCAGGCTTGCGTGGTCATCGCTTTCCATCACAAAAAGCCCCCCGCCCTCAGTACCGGGCAGGCACCGGGCATCCGTGAGAATAACCGCATTGTCCTCCCCGCATAAGTTACTGACTATGCCCGTGCTGAGGGTGTTCGTGAAGAGGTCTGGGCAGAGGGACCCAAAGGGTGAGCCACATGCAACGACTGCGGATCCTTTGCGAAGAGAAGAACTTTTTGCATAAGGGATGTTTATTGAACTTCGGCAACTGTCCTCGAAATCTGTCTTCAGGACAGCAAACCAGCTAAGAAACCTGGACTCTTTTATCAGCTCTTCCATGCCGTCGTCATTGTGGAATTTCCAGCTGTCTGACTCTTGGAAAATTGTGTGAAAAGCCATGTTGAACTCCAAGCAGTTGACGAGCATCAGCACCTTGGCTTTATGGGGAGCAGAGTTGATGTTAGGGATCAAGTCTTTTTTCACTTTTCTCCGTGCAGGTGAATGTATCAGGATGTCGAGGTTGGCAGTAAAGGTGTCTGGTAACAAAAACCTACTGTGTAGGTCAACAGGTGACTTGTGGTTCATAAAACGAGAAAATGGAAATCCGTTGCAAATGATGATTCCTGCATGATGATTAAGGATGACTCCGCTACAACTAAAGCCTCGCTGTTCGGAAGCAGGCTGCGAGACTGTCACGACACAACATGACCCCTCGATCAGATCCATACTGCAATTTCGATTACTTTTAACTTCAAATGTAAGTGTCAAACTATTTGAAATCTTGCGTGGTTGAACAATGAAAATATTATAGATAATATTTCACAAACCAATCCTGTAGTGAGAACAAAGGCGTGTGGCTTTGTATATTGTTGAAGTATTTCTCAGAAAAGAAATAAGTTGCCGAGAGCCTAGTTATACAACATGTCAAATGGTGAAACCCGACTTCCTGGTTGTATTCCATTGGTCCCTAGAACGACGGCCCTGACCGGAAAGACGGGATTGGTCAAATCCGATTAATTCTTAACCAATCGAAGACGAGTAGCTGGCATGCGCATGCTCGTTTGGAGAGTCAACAATCAGCAGAAGAAACAAATGAACTTTGTACATTCATTACTAACAAGAATATACTATACTTACTTATTCTTTCAGCTTTGCTATAACTTAAGTGTCACAGATACTATTGTTTTTGCAAGAACCTGCAACGAATATGGACACACATAGACACATGAAACATAACCAAATTGGGGTTGTTCGTTTTTAAAACGGAACATAAGAATTAAATAATTCAGTAAAAAGTTAATGCTACTTTAGTTAACAAAAAAATGTTTTTTCAGTTTCCCAATATACAAATTTGACAGGATCAACTTTGCAATGTTTATACTGTTATTAACAAAGTAATATATTGACAATAATCGGCACAACCTGATTTTTCAATACCAAGTACCCTCATATCAACTACAATGTTTCAGGCAGCAATAATCACAAAGTACTTGGGTATTTTCACAGTAACATAAAGCATTGTCATTGCATACATCCTACAGCCTGCATTGCTCCGAATGCTGTTATTAAACATACACTAAAGTTAAACAATATAAAATATATACCATAATCCGAATTTGATAAAGTTTGAATTACTTGTAGTGGTAAACCTTCAAGTGCGACAAAAAAATACTCAAGCAATTACTTTAACAACTATGAAGGCTATGGATGAATTTGATTAATATCAATTAATCTTTGCTTATTGTTTTTGTCACAGAAATGTAAACACTTTCTAGATGCAACATTATTTCTTAGGTCTTATTCTTCATGAAAATAACTAAAACGCATCCTGCCATCCATAAGGAAAATTTAAAAACATCAGAATTCATGTAAAATATAATTCATCTCCAACACTTTTCACTTTTTGAGATTGCATGGTGCAGAATATGCATCATGCATATCCTGCATGGTTCACTGACCAACCTGAATTAAGTTAACCAATGTTCAGCATAGTCTTCTCTGTAAGCTTACACCAATGCTAAAAATAACACATGCCCAGAAACTTGTTCACAGCACTGGCACGGTCTTTGTAACTTTGGGCACGGCTATTGGCAGCATTATAAGAAAAACTAATACTTTATAGAAAGATTATAGAGAAAAACATAGCAGGACTCTTATTAATTATATTAGGTGGTGGTGGGTGTTAGGTATCCTTGAGAAAAATCCCAAAACCGTACCTGTTCCATGATTAACTGTATCTACTGTTTTTACCATCTGACCTGGTGAAATGTATCTCAATTCACTGTAACTCGCTTTGGATAAAAGCGTCTTAATGACAACTTTCACGAAAAATAGCAAATAGACCTCACTTAACTGACTGAAATATCTTGTAAACAGGGTATAGTAACATTACATGGTATACAATGATCTCATTCTCAAGACAGTCAGGATATTGTAGGTAGTCTCATGTCGGCCCTGTTTTTGTGTTTTTGAATGCATAGACCCCCATGGCAAATCTTAGAGAATCTCTTCTCTGGATCATTCAATGTACTGGGAGAGCCAGCGGAAGCCGTCTCCATATCCCTGCCGCTTAAGAACACTGCACATGAACACCTCCATCGGCCTCAGATTCTGCTCCTTCAGCGACACCTGCCCCTGGTAAGAGAGCAACAAACACAGCATCAATGAGGTGGCTCCCTCTTATCTTAATTCCCCATAAATATCCTTGCAGACCATCCAATAAATGCTAGTGGCTAGAGGGTTTTACTCTCAACTGAAAGGTTCTGGTTGGGATACTAAATCTTTAAAGTGTACCTGTCGGCAGGGTTTTTTCCTTGCAATACATATGCCTGGCATTTTTTCAACCAAATCTACCAGCGGCAGGTCGGTCAAGTAGTGAGAGTGTTTGACCCCCGACTGAAAGGTTGTGGGCTTGAACCTCAAATTTTGACCACTTGAATACTAGCCCTGTTGGCAGGACGGGCAAGATGATGTGTGCCTTAATTACATCTAAAGACCTCTTAAAGCCTCTGGTAAATGACTAAACAATAGTAGTAATGGTTGCGTCTTGTCTGAAGGCAGATCCAGGCCAATACCTTTCCGGTTGTGTGTCCATGAAGACCGAACATCCCCCGCAGAGCGTCTTCACTGATGGCCTCTGGACGGTCTATCTTATTCCCGAGGATCAGGACTGGGACCGTGAAGATGGTTTCATCTGTTAACAGGGCCTGGCAGGGAGGGAGGGGTGGGGGCAGGAAGTTTAGTTCAAAACCCGGAATGGCTAGAAACTGACTTTTGTCCTTTTCTTTTTTATAAAGTTGCCTCACATCAAGTTCAATTTTTGCCTCCTCTAGCCGCTCGTGATCGGCTACGTCCACCATGTAGACGATACCGTTGATGGCTGGGAGGTAGTTCTTCCAAATTCTCCGGGCTGGAAAAAGTTTGGACAATTTGAACCCAGGAAAGAAAGGATCCGATGGACTTGAAATGCAATGTGACGGCAAAAGCAATATTACTAAACTCCAACCTTGCGTATGACCACCAAGGTCAAATGTAGTGAAGGTCATACCAGCTATAGTCAGCTCCTCTGATGCTGTGGACAGAATGAGAGCATATAATGATCATGAAAGGAGTAAGAAGACAATAGACTTTGTAACATCTGAAGTGTGAGTGGCTACTGGTCTGTGGCTTGGATCCCGGCCAAAAGGTACTTGGTTCGATTCTCTTTGTTCAGTCTACCGGTAGGCCTCTGTGGGTCTATATCACAAGACTATACCCTATGCTCCTAGGTGACATGTAGAAACATCCACTGCAAGTTGTTTTGAATAGAAGTATCCAGTTTCTTATCGAATGAAAGTATGAAATGGTGTGAATGATTCACTGTACTCGGGTGCAGAGTTGGGACGTGCTGTCCTAGCCTGTCATCTCTCAGCATGTGCAACAATGTTGTTTTCCCAGCATTATCCAGCCCCAGGAAAACTAGCTTCCCTGTCTTCTTGTATAATCCTGCAGGGGGAAAAGAGAACACATTCAAATAACTCTTATATTATAAGGTCATTTTTGTTATGGTTGTAGTGGAATCATATTGGAATAAGACTCCTCGGGTCTATCTGAAACAGTATGTGCTACAAGATTTGTACTCATTACATATTCTATAGACAAATTATCACACATTGAAGGTACTTTACCTAGAAGTTGCAAGACACTGCTGAAGCCCTTGCAGAGCCAGTTGAATATAAAAGACATGTCTCTTGGCCCTCTGTAATGGGTGTTTAACACATATACATTTTTATACGTTAGTCAACATTATATCGATGAAAAGGATACAGACTAAAAGAGATGTAGCTTTGTTCGTAGAATAGGCTTATCTGAAACATCTGAACAAATACAGAGACGGAGGCAATGTTTATTATAGTGTTAGCAGGTTGAATGTTGCTTCAACTATATTGCTGGAACAGGATTACATTACTGGTATGTATAATCTCTGTGTAATCGCACCAAGTATAAGGACGCGCACAGAAGGGAGAAATCTTGCATAATGGCAGGTGTAAAAAAAAGAAAAGGCCTCCTTCAGCTGGTCTGTGGCTCTCCCCGAGTCATAGTGTTCTTGCTCAGACTATTTATATGTTAACTTGTGGCATTCTGACATACGATATCGCCAGTCATCCTCCTCTCAGTGTTTTCATGGGCACGCACGAAATCACGGGGATGCGAACCCGCTCACACACAGTCTGGAATTTACTTTGGTCGACGCGAGAAATCAGACATTATTTGTTGTTTGTGTAACTTCACGAACTTTCAGTTACGGCTCATGTATTGACAACCACTGGTGATACACGTTAAACTCTAAATGGAAATGTCCTCGTAACATTAAAAACTTCTTAGCCTATAAAATTAGACCTCTCAACTATTTTTGCTATTAAATCAATGGTCCGACACAGAACAAAACCACATCAGGGTAATATCGGAGTTAGTCATCCCACTCGTAGGGAATGGAATTCCAAAGAACAACATTGACTGGATCATACAAGGACACGTTAAATAAAAAAACGTTGGCACGTAAACATTAAACACGTGGGATTTCTGGTCCGGACTGTTTATCCTATACAAAGTTGTCGTTACCTTGAGATATTAACGCGGGATCCGCAAACTTTTGGTCCAAGCTTTTGCGTCGATTGACAGGTACGCGTTTGACAGCTCACCGGAACTGCGTAATGGTTATTTTGGAGCGGACACGGAGGGGCTAGAGGGGTGGTGTTGGGATTGGGTGTAAGGGGTATGGTACGGGTAGGCCTATATAATGATCCCTTTCACCGTAAGTAACCCTAATGAAAAATACGTTGTAAAAGGGCCATAAAACTATAATTCTGTAATTTAGGCCACTTTGTTCAGTGTCCCACTCACGGACATTATTTGTAAGGGGCAACATTTTCTATCAACCTCGCAGCTATCCCGTAAACGATGTACAGAACAGACAAACGTGCAGTTGTGTACATATTTCCAGAAATGAATCATTAGGTATTCGCACTACAATTAAATAAACGCTAGGCGGCACTATTTCCAGCGATAATTGCCGCAATAGTAATAGTCCACAACACTGGGGAATCCTCTGGAGTCCTTGGTAACACAAGCTAAAGAAATAACAGCCATTTTAAAAACATGCCCATGTCATTTGAACATAATCGCTTTATTAAAGCATTTCAGGGTCTCATACAGAACAGAAGCATTTGGCCAGTACAGAGTAGTAAACAAGCGCACATCTCCAAAGAAACGTTTTAAATTAAGTAAAAATTGTCCAAGACTTACAGTAGCCTACAAATTAGCATTATTTCTACATAGGATCTCCATTTAGTATTGAGTGATGGAAAATGCCAAAATCTATCCCTGCAAAGAATGGTTCAGCGTTGGTCCAAATGAACAGACTGGAGTCTTGGTTTGTTCCATCCAGTTCTTTAGTTACTTCCTCTCGAAGTAAAACGATTTGTCCACTATAAATAAAAACAAGCATGTCCAATTTTAGCTGAATGATAGATGAATGTACCGATATTTTTATAGTTAACATATTTCTATATCTTTAAACATGAGGATGTTACTATGCATACGTGTAAATGTTTTTCACAAAAAAACATAACTAATGTTACAGCTTGCACTAACGTGAAAAGCGAGAACTATTATTTTCAAATGAATCTGCTCAAAATGAGCATGATAAAGTAATGACAACTCCATGATCGGATAGTATTATACAAACATTATACTTATATTACCTGATGAAGGAATAGCTTCTGCTGCTCCACGGGGACTCATCTAAAACAAACAGGATGACATTTATTAATATTAGCGTCAGTGGCGAAGCTAGACCTTTTTTGGGTGGGCTCAAGCCCACCCAAAACTTGCCTTAGCCTACCCTATCGTTTCGTCCACAAATCTTATATTCTACCTTTTTTTTTTTACACAAGCAATTAGAGAATGGATGCTGTACACTAATGAACAGGCTCAAATGGGCTAGTGAAATCGAGCGCAACCTTCCTGCAGGGATTTCTAACCTCTGATTGGTGGGTTGGCGTCTCCTGTTTGACCAAACCAAAAATGCAGCACGAGCACACTTAACATAGTTTCTGCTGTTTTGTCTGTCAAAAAGGCTAGCTAGTCTTTATCAGAAAATCCACGATTTCCAGCTGTGTTATAACATGACCAGGTAATAATAATAATCATAATTATTTTAAAACCTCAACATAATCTGTCATATGTCTATTAAATGACAGTTGACCACAAGGCGATTCTATCTATGCCTCTTCTTGAATTGCTGCATGTTTTAGTGCTAATTTTCAGTTGAAAAAAAACGCTGGCATTATTTTATCAGCTGAGGGCATATTCATTGCCATAACAACGTGAGCTAATCAACAAGTAGGCCTACAACATGTTCTAATACTATGAGGCTCATGAAAACGCCCTCAGCTGATAAAAGGTGTGGGGGGGGGGGGGGGGGCGAGCTAATAAGGGAATAAGGGAATAAGCTGATGAAGCTGACAAGTGACCAATGTTTACTGTTTAAAAATATTTTTTATTAAATGCAAACCCCAGTGAATCATTTGCTCTCGTTTCTGTTTTTAGATTTACACAGACTTAGAAGTCTTGTTTAAATGTCACAAATTGAGTTAATAAACTGAACTTGGAAATTGTTTTAAGTTGTTGCAGATGTTATCTCCGCTAATTTTATTAATCTAAATAAATAAATATTAGCAGGTTCTCAGTAGTAGGCTATTTCAATTCAGGGAGGGTGCAAAAAAATTCTGTCACCTAGGGTGGGAATGACAGAAAATAACCTAGCCTAGACATACAACAGCATAGTAACTAAGAAAATAAAAGGTTGTGGAATAATAAAATCTTGGACAGGACTTTATATACTTCATATACCCCTGTGGCTTCCTGGGGTTGAGCCCCCCCAAAAGTCAGAACCTAGTCAGAACCTAGAAGCGTCGCACGCAAACCACACATACAGACAACTTTAAACAGTAGAACCAAAATATTAACAAACAGACCTTCTCGATGATAGCCTTGGCTTGATCCACTGAGACGTGGCAGGGGCTGTCATCCGGGGAAATGGTCGTGTTCATGCTGCATTGCGTACAAATACAATAAATAATTACACATTGTGTGAAAGAACCTAATCTAAATAACTAATTTAAATACAGTCTATAAGAGGTCAACTTAGCTTTGATTCCACTGTAACAACCTGTCCTCTACAGCAGTATAGTATGAATATCTAAGATATATTAATACAAATGGGCATATCTGGCAACAGCCTCCATCCCAAATGATTAATCGCTTACCAGCTGAGTTCCCCTGGTTTGGCCTGCTGAGAGATGAGGGCTTTCCAGAATTTGTTGGTGGTCTTGATGGTTTCTATGGCGAAGTCCTACAAAGAAATCAGCAGCCACGCTATTACGATTTATGTTTTAGGTACAACTAACTATTATTTTAGTATACATTTTTGTGAGTTTATTTGTCCAACTTTGCAGTAACTGCTATGTGTTCAACATGTATTGATGCCGGCAAACAGTTGGCTGTTTTGGGGTCACCTTGTCCTTGAATTCTCCATTAAAGCCAAACTGGTTCTCTGGTTTCCCATCGGGGACCTTGTAGCGTCTGAACCAGTCCACAGTGGCGTCGAGGTAGCCCGGTTTCAGTCTTTCGACGTCGCTGATATCTAAACAAACAGGGACACAAAAAGTTGTGTTACTGCATCTCAATATGACACTTTGCCAAGTTACTAAATAGTAAATACTTAAATAATAGACACTCATCCAAAGTGACTTCGGATTCAGATCCAACGTGATTTATATTCTCCCCTGCAGTACACAGTGCAGCACTCCTACTATATGGCTTGGAACTCACTAACCCTCACTTATTGAGATGCCAATATCTAGTATCAATCTAAACGCTGCCCAAATGATGGTTGTATACATGAACAACTGCAATAAATGAAATACTCTTAATTAACCCTATTCAATTTAACATCTCATATTAAATTGTAAATGTCATAACGGTGGCACAGAAAATATAAACTAGACTTGCAAGCTGCTTAAACCTGAACTTCTTCATAATATTTGATAATCTCCTCAGACATTGGAAGACCATAGCCACTAAATGACCCTTATACTCGAGACCAAAGAGGTTTTTGGTTGCAAGCAAGTCAGAGATAGATGGGAAATGAGTGGATGGAAATATAATCGAACAGAATTACTGGCTTACTGTTCAAGTCTTTGGCCTCGGGGTCGTCCACGTTGATTACGATGACTTTCCAGTCAGTCTCTCCTTCGTCAATCATGGCCAGAATGCCGAGCACTTTCACTTTGATTACCTCCCCACGTGAGCACACCTAGAGAGTATATTTTGGGTTACTGTCCTGTTCCATGGCTCAAAAGGAGTCATTTCTTATTTGAATGTCAACGGAGGCTGTTGTTTGGTACAAATGGAGGAGTTGTGATGGCGTTGTACCTTGCTGCCGATTTCACAAACGTCGATTGGGTCGTTGTCACCGACGTGACCGGTGTCTGGATCTTTGTGGGTTGGGTCTTCCCACGTCTGAGGGAATGACAAAATATTAGGAAACTACTTCAATTTAAAGCCGTTTACAAGTCTGTTTTTCTGTGGCCGACAATAATGCCATTCTGATGATAATGTTCAACTTAATTCTTAAGAATGTAATCAGCTAAAATAAATTGTACTTTGTTTAGTATGACATTGTTTATTGCAGTTGTTCATAAATAGACCCATCATTGGGGCACTGTTTGGATAGATAGTAGATATGGGATTTATCTTACAAAGTATGAGTTTGAGCCCTACAGTTGGAATATTGCCCTGTGTACTGCAGGTGAAAGATGTAATACATGCCTTAAGCTAATAATCAAACATGTCTGCTTCAGAGCTGGGACCTGTTCCAAGAAGCAGGTTAGGAAGAAACCATTTAAACTCTGATGTGAGTAGGTGAAATCTGGCAGGCAGATTTCAGTTTTTCCGAGATTACGTTTGAAAACCAACATAGGTTCAATAAGCTCCTTATAGGTATAAAGACACGGACCTGGGGAATAGCTCCGTAGTTCCAGATGTACCCTTTGTGAGGGAACACATTCGCCACATAGCGCACTTTACCCTTTTTCACATCTTGCTTGACTGGATTGAGGGGTTCTGTTGTAGAGATCTGAAATTAAGTAGAAATACATTTCCATTGTTTATTCAAGCCCTTGGTAGTGTACATGTCATGGCACTAATATTGTCAGGGTTAGATTCCGCTTGGGCCAACAATGCACTCAATTCAAATCTACAATCCTAATGTATTGTAAGCATCTGTATAATATTGAGTTGCAATGCTTTTATTTCCTTATGCGAGAGTAACATCCCACTTCATGCAACCTCAAAATGATTAATTAGGAAACTGCATAAACAGGTTTAATAATGAACTGCATGACCAGGAAAATAATAAAATACCTCCATCTTGGCATTTGTCCATCTTGGTACTTCAATAACCACATGGAAGATGTTCTGAAAATCGAAAGGGAAGTTTTGGGAACGAAAACAGATAATTCAAATAAATGGCATTGACATAAATTAGGAGCAATAGCAGATGGCAATAAAGATATGTTACGGAGAGTTCATATGAGTTGTCAACCTCTATTAAAAACGACGTGGACATTGAAATAGCACGTAACAGGAAAGGATTCTGCAATGTGTAAACGCCCTTGGACAAACAGACTATGAACCTACTTATCACAATCAAAATTATGCCTGGTTTACCTTGCCATTTAAAGGGGTAGTTCGGAATTTTAGACAGGGCCTGATTCCCAAGTTAGCCTTGATGTTCTTTATCATTGGAGTCAGTTTAACAAATTTCATTCAGTCCTCCCAAGTCATATTTTGTCCAAAATGTGATATCAAACCTAACTACTCTCCTAGCACTTCTGTTTCACTGTGCCTCATTGGCTATATCCTAAGTCAATCAGAGATCTTTCTATATTCCATAATCACTATCTGCCAAGTCATCTATTTGACTGAGGCATTTTTTACACTAAATACAAGATGAACCTTAAAATATGACTTAGATAATTATGGTACGAGGCTAACTATATGGTAGTGAAGTGAAGACGAAGAGAGAGCAACACAAAATGAGATCCATTAGTAATTACAAAAAGGGGCTTGTGAGGGAACTAGTCCACTTTACCTGTCCTTCATCAGCATACATTGGTATGTCATGGAATGGGGAGACAACCTTTCCATCGGCATTTTCTGCAAAAGAGAAAATAAATGTTTCAAGTTTTGACAAAAGGGCCTTGTTCAGATTTGGAAGCCGCCGGATATCACAGATTCAAAGGGTGGACTTTCGGTTTAGTACGCTGAACTAAATACAAATGGTTAATGTAAAATGTATAAAGTTACGTACTGGTTGTGCGATACAGATGAAAATTATCGGATTGAAACTCTGCATTTCATTCATTAAGGCGTTTAGTACCATACTAAGCTTCTGCTGGAGGATGATGCAAGGCAGCAGGACGCAAACTACAGCAGACTCCTTGACAGGTACTCCCTGCAACCTTGCATCATCCTTCGAGTTAGATGGCACATATAGGCTGAGCCAGTGTTAGGTTTAAAGCCATGTTTCAAATATACAAATCGCGGTGTCGAGCACAGTCGGATTATATGATGGACCGTTTCAGAATGAATAGAAGTGACACGTGGAAGATCGTGAGTGGCGTTGAGGAGCTCGAATCAACACGTTAAATCAGAACAGTTGAACTACTTACTGTAAAACAAGCGGTAGGTCAGACTATGTAGGTCTCCCCGTTCTTCGACTGTGTAGCTCATGGTTAACTCCAAGCCGGTGGGTCGCTACTGCTTTTGCTTTGGCGAATGATCGCGCTACGAGCTGGGGAACGAAAGAATAACCTACTTCCGAATCAACTGCGCATGCGTACGTGTTGTCTAGGATCGGTCCTCCCTCACCCATAGGTCACACATTTTCTCCACCCAGTAAACTACATTTTATGAGTGTTTAGGGAGGTTCAGCACAATATCACTATGCTGTAGAAATTATTAGAATATTCGATGACGATTAAATTAATGTTGACATTATAAATTAAATATATATATATGTATCTATCTGTTCATTTAATCGTATGTCTCAAGTAGGTTTAATCCAAACACTTGGGCAATTAAATAATAACAGAAGGCGTTGACAAAGTGTGCGTGCGTCTGTCCTCGTCTGCTGCACGTTTACTTCACATCCTCCCGCGGCGCGCGTTGCTTCCTGCCTTGCCGAAGGAGGGGACGGTGTTGACGGCTGGACGGACGAGAGGAAGGAAGACGGGCAAGCTCTGGAAAGAACCAAGAAAGTGGGAAAGGTCCTGGGATACACCGTCCGTCGGCAGCAATAGCACTTAGTTTCTGCAATAGCTTAATTCGTCATCCATTTTGTGCAGAAATGTCGACCAGTCGTCATCTTAGCGAGAGCAGGGCCATCCCGACTAGGACGGTGTTGATCAACGATGCAACGCAGCTACCTCATGACTATTGTACTACCCCTGGAGGCACTTTATTCTCCACCACTCCGGGAGGTAAGACAGTTTTTTGCCTCAATATATCGTTCTTCATTAAAACGTGGATCATTTGTGCGTTGACATGTTTTGGTTTTTGCGAACCTTTTGTGTTTTTTTTGTCAATGGGGCCTATGCAGTCTGCTTGGCCTGTCAGACGTATCATAACAAAAACAATGCTTTGCCCCGCCTTCCCTCTCTTCACTGCATCGTGATTGGTTGGGTTGCAGCGCAGGGATGAGACAAATAAATGAGATAATGTTGCAATTCAAATGGCGATTATTACGTCCCAGGTAAGATATATACATTGCGGTTATATTTTGGCACATATTTCCTATGTTCCGCAAATTGTTCTCATTTAGAAATTCAATTGAACTCTAGCATTAAGCTAGAATTGTAATAGTCATATACTTTACATTCATAAAGCAATCATAAAGCAATCGTGATACAAAATAATTTATATTTTGACCTGCAAGGAGATCAGAATCTTCCTTTTTCACCACAGCTAACTAAACTCTTGTTTGTTTCCCTGTCAAAGGGACCAGGATAATCTATGACCGGAAATTCCTATTGGACAGGCGTAATTCCCCAATAGCCCAGACCCCGCCTGCCCACCTGCCTGTCATCCGCGGTGTGACCAGCCAAACGGTTCTGAACGAAAACCGGAAGAATGAAGCCAACAAACACACCAGCCATGACGGCAAACCAGGTACTGGTGGGGGCTGCTCAAACTACGCAATGACAAGAAATTATAACATTTGTTTATCCTGAATAAGTAGTTATGGGTGTCAAATCACAACAGAAGTACAAGACAGCAATAAGAATTAAGGGTAACAAATATGATCTTAATATTGAAATGGTTTCATTGATTGATTGGATGGTTTGAACATAGAATTTGTTCTTATATGTGAATTCAGTATCCTTGAACAAAGGACCCTCATTCTAAATACAAATTGTAGATTCTGACTTATTATTTCATCTAGCAACCCCTTAATAGCCAAGTAGCTGTCTCCTGGCTATGACATTCTAGTAAGCAATTAAAAAAATGTTTTCTTTCTGGGTTTTTCCCCCAGGTGACGACGCACAGTTTGAAATGGACATCTGAAACAACGGAAGCACACGGGAAGAAGTAAATGACCCTGGCCTCTTGACACCAGTGGCTTGTAGAAACCAATGTGGCAGCCATCTTTAGCTCTCTCTCTGTCTCACGGCTGGATTTAATGTGTGTGAACCATTGGGGATAACATTTTTTATTTATCATGCAGAATGGCCACGCCTTGGAACTCTCTAAAAGGTTTGAGGTTTGGCTCCTTGGTAACCCACCCTCCGCATATATAAACGGCATAGCATTGAAGTGGATCATAATCATTTTCATATTTTTTTTTAACCAGGGTGTGCTTTCCAAAAGATACATTACTTAAGTGCACATCTCACTGCTTAATGTTGTCATTCTAGAAGCCAAGACACTGGTGGTAAAATAACCTGACCTGAGAATGACCTACGTTTTGAATTCATCGCAGACTGTTATTCTGGTATTTGTTACCAATATATTGTTGAGATATATTTTACTTGAAAAATGTCACACCTCCACAATTTGTCATTGTGGCTCTCGTTTAAAACAAGCATTTGTAAATAATTGTTTTTTAGCTTATGATGTTTTATCGAGTAAGCTAAAAAACAAGAGGTCTGACATCACGAAACACATAAAATACATTTAAATAACCGTTTTTACACACGCTGGCGATCAACATAACTGTGAACTGGTAAATCGGTTTCAAACTGGCTGTAGCAATTAAATATAGCCATTTCCTTATTTCTGCCAAAAAAATGACATTTCAGTTGTTTATTTAGCCAGTCTGTGTTAATGTTGACCAAAAGGTTACTTTCAAAATGCAGGCCACATCATGTTCAAACACAATTGATTACAATAGCTGCTGGACCCAATGGTAATATAATTATGGATTAAATGATGGATAATAGATGATATTTCTATATGCATTTAATTTTTGATACTAAATTTGTTTTTTGGATGCAACAGATCACAGGGAAGGCAATCTATATTAATTGGTTATTTATTGGACTGTATCTGCCACTTTGGACTTATCACGTACGCAGTCAGTCATTAGTTTCTGTTTTCTAGAAGATTGAGATTGTATTGGGATAGGTAGATGCTATAACTGATTCTTCTTCGCATCTTTCCCCAACAACCTTAATCAACTTTGCAGTACCTTGTTATCATATGTTTATCTGCCCTCGCCTTACATCAACATCCTAATGCAGTAACAACAAACCTCAGTGTTGCCAGTCATACTCTCATGAAAATTCATAAAAACAAAGAAAAGTTTACTGAAATACATATTGCATTTAGCAGCTGAGAAAGATTAGTTTGAAATGCACTCTTTTTTCAATGTCTTCATATTGCGTCCCATAAGAAGCTTTTCAATTATTTTCTCTCTCTTAAACAGAATTCCTGCTATTTTAGATCATATTTTGTTACTGTAATTTTAAAAATCAACTTGTTGAATTTTTAAATCCTAACATACGTTTTTATTTGGTTTGGGCTGTAATAATCTCAACTTTTTTGCTGATATTTTTTTTGATTTGGTTTGCACTTATTTTGCATCAAACATTAGGGTAAGCATGATGTATATGTTCATTGGCATTCATATTGCATATTAATTTCAAGCACTTTGGTTTCACATTGAGGGCTTAACATTGTATCTTTTAGAGAGATTTAAAACCACCTGACTGTAACATTCAGATTATAATAAACTTTATTTTCTTTGAAACACCGCTGCCAGTGAATATTGTTGAAGCAAGATCAATAAAGTTACTTAACAAAAATATTTGTATTTATTTCACATAGCCACAGGATTTTTTATTATAGTTTTATCGAGTAAGCTAAAAGACAAGAGGTATTTATAGATAAATACAATGTATGAAAAAATATAACGTTTATAAAGCAATACAACGATTGGGGTTTTCTGATACCAAGAATATTTTGTTGACAAATTATGTAATAGGAAGAGCAACAATCGTTAAAAACAAAAAGTAGTCCATTTATCTGTAATTAATTTAAATGTTTTATTATTTTCATTTTAAACCATGTATTGTTTTGTTTATTCAGGTAATTGGCATTACATGTTTTGTAAGTGTAGGTTAATTAAAAAAGTTATTGTGCATACAACGATCTGACAAAATACTTTTTTTTCATGATTTTTACTGCTAAAGGTCAAACGACTGTTATTAAATTATTTCTCTTTTTGAAAAAGACAGAGATATACCAGCGTTTAATCAATACAAAAAAAGTTATGTTTCCCTTAAAAAAGTTTTTCTCCGTGCATAGTTTAATTTACATCAGGCAAATAAACGTGTACCAATAACATTCTCCACAGGCATTTCACTGGCTGTCCGCTGGTCCTTCCTCCTTTTCTACTTCCCTGAGCAAGGCCAACGCCAAGATGGTGAGACTGTGGCAAAAATGTTATTGTAATCCGTTGATTATCAAGACCATCCTTTTATGAACATATGATGTACAAGCAGCACATAGTGTCTTAAACCTTGTTTGTGTCCATGTTCCAATATTTTATTCATTAGACGTGTTTATAACCCTACCTGGTGAATACCAGATTGGCCCACCGTAGCGCCTTGTTAACTCGTCTACTATCGGTTCAGATATCTCCATGGGCAGGGTCTTATTAGATACAACTTTCACATGTGTTATGCCTAATTTTTGCTTAGACAATGTGGTACAATTTGGAGTGCCTTACGTGACGTTTTTATTAAGCAAAGCTACACACTGTTGACCACTAACTTGCAGTGTTGTCCATTAGCATTTGTGGCTAACGTTAGCATGCTAGCATCAGCACACATGATGATCTTCTAAATAATCAGTTGGACCTTGATGGGTTTAGCGAAGTAATGTTGTAATTAAGTTGCGACGAGATATAGTGAATTGAGGCCCATGTGGCCAATGTCTCTGTATTTACGGGGTGTGCTTGGGTTATTGTGACTGTTGCTTTCGACAAGGTGGTTCGGGTCTTCAGCTGTTTTGAGGGAAGATGAGGTTAATATGCCCTACTGAAATATATCTTTCTTTATGATAGAATGACACAGTGACTGTCAGGACCCGGAAATTCATGACGAACCGGCTGCTCCAGAGGAAGCAAATGGTAAGTGGTTCATCATACCTGTGTTGTTGGGGTACAGTTCCTAATGTCTAATTACTCTGCCGCTTACAGTTCGTTTTCTTTGTATTCTACAGGTCGTCGATGTCCTGCATCCTGGCAAGGCCACAGTCCCAAAGACTGAAATCAGGGAGAAACTAGCAAAAATGTACAAGACCACTCCCGATGTGGTCTTTGTCTTTGGCTTCAGGACCCAGTTCGGAGGTGGCAAGACTACAGGCTTCGCCATGGTCTACGACTCGTTAGACTACGCCAAGAAGAACGAGCCCAAGCACAGACTGGCCAGAGTGAGTAAACCCCAATGTGTCAGTCCCCGGCCTGTGTACTTGCGTAGTTGCAGCATTCTGGATCCTCTTAACAATTAGGAACATAAATCTCTTCTGGTGTTCTGTTAAACTTAAGGGTATTTGGAAATCGTAAGCCAGGTTGTCCTTTTTTCCTTTTGTTGGTTCATTTTCATCCCCGTCTGTCAACTGTATGTACTAGCTAGCGCTAATTCAAACTCATTACTTTTTCAGCATGGTCTGTACGAGAAGAAGAAGTCCTCCAGGAAACAGCGCAAGGAGCGAAAGAACAGAATGAAGAAAGTACGAGGCACCAAGAAGGCGGCTGTGGGGGCTGCTGGCAAAAAGGTATGTCGCTGATCATGTGCACTGCAACACATTGAAGTTCCTACGACCTGAGTACCATGTCCATGGACGGATGCACGACCTGGCTCCTAGTGGTCCATTAGACTTCAACCAGAATCACAACATGACTGCAATCTAGACGTGGACGATGCGTCAAGTGTTTTGGATTATGGCTGCAACGTGTTTGAACTGGACGGTGGACCAATAGTAGCTTGCGGCGTCCTGTCCCGGGAGTCAACATGACTGCCCTTCATGTTTGATTGCGGAGATCTTTTGTCATTATGACTGTAAACTGATTAACTATCATTAAGCAACTGGAAAACTATTGCTGTTTTTTCTTGTTGCTCTTCTGTTAACTTTCTTTTACTTTCCTTGTCATCTTTCCATTCACTTTGTTCCTCTGCAACTATAGAAGGTAAACGCTGCTTGAGTAGATTAAGTCCTGTGTGCTTAAAATCAGGAGTGATGGACCTTATTTTACACCCCTAGACTAACTCTTCTCCCATTCCCAGTAGGGTACCTTATGAGTAGATTAACTCCTGTGTGCATATGATCAGGAGTGGTAGACCTAATTGTACAACCATAGACTAACTCTCCCCCCCCCTTATCACAGTAGTGTACCTTTATGAGTAGATTAACTCCTGGTTGCATGTGATCAAGAGTGATGGACCCAATTTTACACCTCTAGACTAACTTCTCCCTGTAGCTCGCCAACTAGTCCTGCCTTGTAACTTGATACCGTCTCATTAATAACTTGAATGTTAGTGCTGGCTTGAAATTATTCTAATTGCATCTTGTGGACTTCAGGTTTTATTCAACGTAATCAAGTGGTAGGTTTCATCTAATGATGAAAGCTGCCGAATCACAAATGCTTGTTATATTAATACAGATCACACTGAATGCTGAAATTTGATCAGTATTATCGTAGCAATTATCAGACAAAAAATGAAACGTTCTGATGGTTTCAACTAATGCACCCTCTTAGTCACAATGCTACCCCTGCCATGCAATGGCCTTGTGGCCCCAAAAACACTTGTATACAGTACACCAATCCGGGAAAGTACTGGAGGTTAAAAAGACACAATACTGCGGTGGTATGTGTTTGAACGCAAGCTATCCTGAGAAATGCAATATTTTCCACTTCCATTCCCTACACTACTTTCTATGTAACTTAACTTATGTCAACGATGTCTAGGGATCAGGAAGAACCTGTGCATTTAACACAAGCTTGTGATTAAAGAACAGCAGGAGACTCTCATTCACTAAGACTTGCCATTGCAGTATTGGGGGCTGACGTAAGCAGCCGGATTCGTGTACAGACCGTAGTTTGAACAAATTTCCATACTTCATGTAGATGTGTTTGACTTTTATTTTTTCCATGCCAGACCATTAACGTTACTTCCATCTTGTTTACCTTCTTTTGATTTTGCTACCCATGGACTTGTGCAGAAATGAGTGGTCAATTCCAGGTATCACATTAGTCTTGTTCTTGGTGTGCCGTTGGGTAGCACATCAAAAAGCTCTGACCCAGAGCTGTGTGCATGTCTCACGTGGTGGTGGTTTGTGTGTGTGGTGTTGGCCTACCCCCTTTCTCCCAAGTATAGCATCCTGGTAGACCCCACCGTCTGAACCCTTTAACCTTATCCTGTAATGTTGATCACCCTTAAACAGACTCTTCTCTAATCTCTACTGGATGGAAGTTTGTCACAAACTGCTATCCATGAGAACTCGCGTGGCTTTGGCATAAATATAATTGTGGGCACTTTTGGTTCCTTCATATTAAACAAACTAATGGTTTATGAAACCAATTGAATGAGTATATCTTATTCAACTCTTTCCACCCTTGTCTGTCTTTACCCTAGTAGATAATTAAAAATGTTAAAATATACTCGGTCCTAACTTTCTTTCTTTTTTTGTCTCCCTCTAGTGATCCAAGAAAACCGGAGGCTCTTCATGCTAAAGATGTTCTTGTATATTGTCATCAAATAAAATGTTTGGGAAAAAACAATCTATTTGTCTTTGGTTCTTGGTGATAATTATTTTCTCCTAACATGTATGCAGTGTCTTTCTGCTGGGCTTTTCAAAGAGCAAAAGGTGGTTCCCCAGGAAGAGCCAAGGCAGTTAACATGAAGTCCACCGTGGGCTAATGAGCTGCTATGGAAATTGACACAACATATTATTTTTCTAAATTTCAAATGGTATCTATCGCATACCTGATGTTCTAAAGTAACACTCATTGACGCCGATGTCCATATGTCTGACTTAATGCTTAAGCAGCTCCCCAGTCATTTTCACACTTGAGTGAAGAAGCGATAAAGTATTGGCTCACACCAACGTCCCTTAATGCGGAACGAGCCAATCTCTAATATCTAGGCTTGGAAAATATACTTGCTCAAGGGACCCTATCATAAGTGAGTTTATATGATTCTCCTAGCAACTCTGGAAAATGGCACAAGCATTGTAGACCTGTATCTTCTCGTCACCATGGTTGTAATCACTTGTCGAACACGCAATCAGCTGTATTACAACTGTATGACAAGGAAAATCTGGTTTTTATTTCTCAATTGTACTAGCATAGAGGACCAAACGTTAGGAGCTACCCATTAGACCTCAAACTATGGGATCACCCACGATACAGAACATGCACCGAGGAACATTAGCATTTTACACAAAAAACAATTCTAGTGAAATGAAAGCTTTATATTTAGATGTTGGGGCAGAAGCAACTCTCTGTATCCAGCATTTATTTCTGACTAGGCTAAAGGTACAAATTACATTATCATAAGAATGTACTTCAGGTTGTTCATTCCCTGGGGAAGAATTCCTAAATATCGAATCACGTTCGATGCCTGTACGGAACGGCAGTGTTTTAACCCTGCTAACACCTTATCAATGATGGCCCTCCGTCTGCAACTTGGCATCCTGAATTTATTTATTCCGATCATTAGTCTGCACACCTTTTACTGTAATGTGCTTTTTCTCCCTCTCTCCAAGATTATGTAAAATTCCTTTGTTTGATTCCCTTTTTTCATAGTTATGTTGCAGGAACTTTAACCATATCGCCACAAACTGTATAAATCAGAATTCAAACTGCAGTATTGGATGAGGCACACGAGGGCGCCATTCAACAAGCAGACATCGTGACCGCGCACCCACTCCTCCTGAGGTGTTGCAGCATATTTTCCTGCAGCAACCTATACGTTCATGTTTCAATAATCAAATGGACTAAGTGTACCACAACAAGTGTACCACGCAATGAGAAAAAAACAACATTAATATGCCATTAGAGCAGGCTGTACACACAGTAACTTGGTTCTTCATAAACACTGCTAGTGAACACATCTCCCTCTCTGCGGCCTGACCTTTCCAGGTAATTTGCATAGTAATACCCTGCAAGAGAGTGTAAATGAAGTGATTAAAATGCTTGAGAAGGGGCTGTCCTAAGGGTCCCCCCTCCGCACTCCCCTACACACACACACACACACACACACACACACACACACACACACCTACACAAACTCACACTGGTACACACACACACACACACACACACACACACACACACACACACACACACACACACACACAAACACACACTCTACCTTTGTCCATGTCCTTTTATGTATTGCAAAAGGCATCTCCAACCACAGGTTTGCTTATTCAATGTCTCACTGGTTGTTTGGACTCTTAACCAGGTGATGGGGTTTATTGTATAGACAGAAAGCATAGGGCTGGTATTTGCGACTGAATCACTACAGGACCTTTATAGCGAGAGGGAGTGACTGTAGTGTAGGATGCCACTTCCCTTTGACCTTTAACATTACAAACAAGCTCTACGGTTCCAGGGAGTGAGAGTAGAGCTGAATCACCACACTACACTTGCGCATGGCATTTTATTTTCAACCTTGGAACACAGAGGTTCCACCCAATCTTAATGCGTCTTGAATGTAGGCCACACCACTCAGAGGGAAGGCCCCCCTGCCGCCTCCGTCAGAACGGCAGAGAGGCGGGAAGTGACTGTATACATATATATATACATATACAGATTTATACATGTAGGTAACCCCTTTTCTACCAGGTATGTTGTACATTAATTCCATAATGTCGTTAATGAGGTTTTAAAGGCTAACTGACAGCCACTTAGGGTCATCACCCCCGATATCGGAGTCATAAAAAAACAACATTATCCGGAATCTAATTCTAATCTTGTCAGCTATTTTTTATCCGTCGTGACTATTTTTATCCAGTGCAAATGACAGAAAAAAGGATACATCACCTTGTGTGCACCGAGCCGATAGCGATCCGATAGGGGCAGTCCATCTTATTCACGGAGGCCTACAGGTAGACTGCAGACACCGGGGTTCCAATTCGGAACCTTTAGACTCAGTCAACTTTTGAATAAATGGAAATTTTTTGGGGGGCCACACAAGGTTCCCTTTTAGTCTCAGCAGACAAAGTTATGACCCAGAAACATGCGGGCAGACTCATTCATCTGAACCTGTTCAGAACGGAGTCTGGGCTGCATGCAGGCCGGTGGCTGACAGTAAAAACCCCTAGTTATGGGGTTGCAGGAGGTAGACGGGAGGGGCTGTGTGGACCGACACAAAAGAAAAAACATTTAGGTCTCTGGGTGATCTGTATCATCTCTCCTTACTCTCCCTCCCTCTCTATATCTCCCTCCCGCCTCTCTCCTCCTCTATCTCAGGCTATTTTTCTACCTCTCTCTCCTTCTCTCCTCTCTTTTCTTGCTCTCACTTTGCCTCTCTCTCTCCATCACACCTTGTGTCCCCCCCCTCCCCTCCTTTCCCTCTATGTCTCTCTCTGGGCTCTGCAGTGCTGCCTGTGTGGTGGTGGTGGTGGGAGGTTTGACATAAGTGGAGCTCTCAGCCCAGGGACTGGTAACAGATGGTGTTGGGAAATTAAGCTCCTCCACACAGCCTCGTCCCACGAGCCCCTGCCTCTGTCTCTTTCTTCCTCCCCTCTTTCTTTCTCATTTTGCCTCTCTCGTCGTGTTTTTGCTCACACTAGGACTCTCTCTCTCTCTCTCTCTCTCTCTCTCTCTCTCTCTCTCTCTCTCTCTCTCTCTCTCTCTCTCTCTCTCTCTCTCTCTCTCTCTCTCTCTCTCGCTCGCTCTCTCTCTCACACTCTCTCTGTCTCTATCCCTTTCATCTGCTCCCTCTCTCAAATCTCTCTCATGTCCCCTGTACAATTTTGCCTCACACGATGACTCTCTGACACTCTCCCAATCTCTTTCTCTCTCTCTCTCGTACTCATTGTCATTCTCGTCACGACTTGTCTCTCATTTTCCTTGAATATCTCTTCTCCTTCATCTCTGGTTTGACCGAGTTAAACACAGAACACCCACCTGCTTCTCCCCACTCTGAATACCCAGCATGCCGTCGGATAGACCAGGCAATCGGTCAGGCAGAAGCAAGAGAGTGCATTTTGGACAGGTTGGAAGTGTGTGTGTGTGTGTGTGTGTGTGTGTGTGTGTGTGTGTGTGTGTGTGTGTGTGTGTGTGTGTGTGTGTGTGTGTGTGTGTGTGTGTGTGTGTGTGTGTGTGTTTGTGTGTGTGCATGTCTTCATGCATGCATGCAGGCATGCACGCTTGTGAGATAGGTGTGATAGTGATGGACCATCCATGTAAAACTTTTGTGGAGCCTAATACATACGACAAAAATAAACTACAACATATTCAACCAGGTTCCACCCCGTTGGAACCCCGTCCAAACCTTTTAGTTCACCTGGTGTATAATGGCTACCTTTGAAAGCATGTGTTCGCTTCAGAGCAGGGGGATTCTGATCTACCATTGACCTGACTTAGCATTGACTTACCATATAATGGTATAGGCTGTAAATACAATAATCAGATGATGGACTCTGTTAGCAATAATCATGGCTAATCTCTGTTTAGAAAAACATGTCTCTGAAGGATTAAACCAGCACAATCACATCAAGAATAATTGTACCGTCTGAATCTTGTTCACTTTAACCACACTCCATGTAATCCATTATTTGAATTATTCATTTAACGACTACTCACTGATCAATTAGTCACTTGGATTGTACTTTTCAGCGTTTCACCATCGCGACTAATGATGCTCTCTGAAGTCGCTACTGGCTATCTACTAAGGTCTTTTGTGGGCTTGTGAACATTTAGTATATTCTTGTGTTGCGAGGGCTCAACTTGCAGCAGCAGAGTCTGGCAGGGTATCTGAGGATGCCATGCATCTTAATGAAGCCCGTCTCTCTCTCTCTCTCTCTCTCTCTCTCTCTCTCTCTCTCTCTCTCTCTCTCTCTCTCTCTCTCTCTCTCTCTCCCCAGCAGGGGAACCATCGGGGCTCGTTCTGTAACCCTGCTGCAGTGTCCTCTCTGCTACGCCAGCCAGCGTGACGTTCACCCCGGCTGCCAGTTGCTAGGTGCTGATATGTAAAATGATCTGTGCCTTAGTAGCCTTTCCTACCACCCCTCAACCCGCTCACCCCACCCACAACACACACACACACACACACACACACACTCTCCCCCCAAAAGCACCAGGGAAGTGTTTGGCCCTTTTCTCTATTTTTAAGGGCAATAGGTTTTTGTGAATCCTAACAATTCTGTCTTCTTTTCTTTCTGACATCATTTATTTTTGCATTCATCCCTACTGCATGCGGCGGGAAGAAACACTGAGCATTTGACATTACAACACAACAGAGTGCTGCAGCCAAAACAATGGAGGCTTCCTTGGGAAGTGTAGCCTCTGGAATGGTGTTTTTTTTCCGTATCGACCGCTTTTTCACAGGCTCGGCGAAAAAGGGGAAGAAATTGTATTGATTGTCTTGTTACGGATGCCCTCGCTGCGTGTGTGCGTGACACTGAAACCACTTCGCATTCTCTCTATGTGGTGTAAATCTTGTGTGTGTGTGGATAACTAGGCGTGGAACTTTTAATGTACTTTCAATTCGGCCATAATTCAACGCCTTTTACCAATACAGCTGGAAACTCTTTGTTGGTGGTGATAGTGATGATGAGGATGATGATCAGGATATTGATGGAGGGGCGTTGTGGTTGGGCTGGGTGGTGGTGAAGATGATGTTGATGGCGGTGGTTGTATTGGTGATGGTGTTGCTCGTGGTGGCATGGAGACAGTGGTGATGATGGTAGTTGCTTTGGGGGGGTGGGGATGCTGATGGTGGTGGCAGTGGAGTAGGTGGTGATGATGGTGGTGGTGGCACTGATGATAGGGATAATCTTGATGATTAGGATGGTTGTAGTGGAGTTGGTGGTGTAGTGGGGCTAGCAGAGCTGTTGGGGGGTTATAATGAGCCAAAGCCGCAGATGTGAATGACGGTATAATGATGAAATGTTCAGTGTGATGCACTCTGTCCATTCTTGTGGATGTGTGCTGTGTATGTCCTTGGATACAGAATTGATTGTGTGTGTGTGTGTGTGTGTGTGTGTGTGTGTGTGTGTGTGTGTGTGTGTGTGTGTGTGTGTGTATGTGTGTGTGTGTGTGTGTGGGTGTGGGTGTGGGTGTGGGTGTGTGTGTGTGTGTGTGTGTGTGTGTGTGTGTGTGTGTGTGTGTGTGTGTGTGTGTGTGTATGTGCATGGCTTCCATTCCAGTGGGGGAGAAAAAAACGGCAGTATATTCTTACTTACCATCTTACCATCAAGGTTTTCATCAAGGTTAATCAATGTGGTGATAGCTTTGAATTATTGTTGTAATGTACATCAGAGGGCAAGGCAGAGAGCTCTATCAAAAGGTGGCAGTAATTGTGTGCTCTTCTTAGCGACATAGGGGAATGTAATGGTATGCTTGTGCAGTTTATTTTACTATTTTAGAAATTATTTGTATGTATGGCTCCATGTTTAAAACCTAGGTATCTGTACACTTCCTCTCACTGCTCCTGCTGGAACATTCTGTAATGCTGTCCACTCAGATATTATGAAGTAGTGGAATATTTTGTCGCCAGTGTTATACAATATTTTATATGTATAATTTGACTAACCAGAGTCCCTTAGCCCAACACCTGTTTTAGATAACAAGTTTAGTGACTGTATATAAACAGATTATAACACTTAAAAACACTTAAACATTTATACTAATGCTAAAGTGGGCCCCTACTTGTGTCATTGTGGTTAATACAGATTCAAGTAGCGCACTTGGCCTTGGAATGGTCTGCATCATCTATGGTGGGAAATAATCATGAAGTGACACTGTGAAAGTGCACCGCAGACACCGATAGACACACACACACACACACACACACACACACACACACACACACACACACACACACACACACACACACACACACACACACACACAAACACGCGTGCACGCACGCACGCTGACAAACACATGCACACACACACACACACACACACACGCAAACAGGCAAGCACACACACACAGACACACACACACACAAACACACACACACACATACACAAACAGACACACATACACACGCACACACAAACACATCATCCGGATCTGCCACATACCTCCACTCCATTGCTATTCCTTCTGATATTGTCCTCTTCAATCAACAATGGAGAATCAGTGATTATAGGCGTAACGTGGAGAGCAATCTCCCAGCGATTCATTAGACAGCACTGGCATGAATACCAAAAAATATGATTTGCTCATATTGCCACTCAAACCCCAAAATAGTTTGGTCTCCAGAGAAGAAGTGTGTAACTCATTGTGTTGTTAGTGGCAACGGGAACGTTCAACAGAAACACCGTGGCAATGCAATATGAATGATTACACCGGTCCTAATAAACTATATATCATATTAGGTTGTGGGGTTTAATAATTCATGTTTTACCCGTGTATGTTTCCAGTATAGGACTAGCCACTAGACGTTTGAATGCATATGTGATTAAGCTGTAATATGTCTGGTGAGTGATTAGCTTATCAGCGGCGCGGCGTCGTGTGCTGGAGCCCGCCGGCCCACATGTTTCCAGGGTGGTTAGCGCGGCCTGGAACAAGACAACACTGTCTTACTTAATTACACAATATCGTCATGCATTACAAGATAGCCGTTTTGCAATTTCAATTAATGTTTGATCCGTGCCATGAACAAGATAGTACCATCCCTTTGTATCCAATCTATCTTAGGTTTAGGTGCGTACGTGCTGTCCATCTGACTGTTCCTCTCTCTCTCTCACTTGCTCTCTCTCTCTCTCCCTCTCTCTTTCTCCCTTGCTCTCTCTCTCTCTCCCTCTCTCTTTCTCCCTTGCTCTCTCTCTCTCTCTCTCTCTCTCTCTCTCTCTCTCTCTCTCTCTCTCTCTCTCTCTCTCGCTCTCTCTCTCTCTCTCTGTCTCTCTCTCTCTCTCTCTCTCTCTCTCTCTCTCTCTCTCTCTCTCTCGCTCTCTCTCTCTCTCGCTCTCTCTCTCTGTCTCTCTCTCTCTCTCTCTAGCTGGCTGCCTGTCTGTCTGCCTGTCTGTCTGTCTGCCTGTCTGTCTCTCTGTCTGCTTAGTTCGAACTACCTGACCTGTCTGTCTGTCTCGATCTATCTGACTGTCGGTATCTACCCATCTGTCTTTCTTTCATATTCAACTGGAGACATGAACAACGGCACATTCTTCAAATTGCACGGATGTTAACCGATGTTTTCCGGCCTGCACAGCGATCCGCTCTAAATATGTGTGCACATTAAGTGGCCATGTGCCCCGAGCAGTGCACCCACACCAGATAGAGACACAACCAACTGCTGCTACCAACTACACTCCACCATTTTAGCCATGGAGTGATTTCCTCTTTTTGTCTCTCCCATATATATATATATTTTTTTTAACATTTCCCCTGTGAGTGTATGTGTGTGTGTGTGTGTGTGTCTGTGTGTGTCTGTGTGTGTGTGTGCGCGCGCGTGTGCGAGTGTACGTGTGTATGGGGATGTGTGTGTGTGCGCGAGTGTGTGTAAGTGTGTGTGTGAATGTGTGTGTGTGTGTGTGTGTGTGTTTGTGTGTGTGTGTGTGTGTGTGTGTGTGTGTGTGTGTGTGTGTGTGTGTGTGTGTGTGTGTGTGTGTGTGTGTGTGTGTGCGTGTGTGTGTGTGTGTGTGTGTGTGTGTGTGTGCGGGCGCATGTAAGCACGGGCCATCAGCCGGGTGTGTCATTACCGCCGCTCGTTTGCGCTGTAAGTGACGACGTGATGAGACAGCGGTGGAATTAGCTTAGCGACGACTCTCTGTCACTCTCGTTCGGAAGGCGGCGCTACGTGGCGGCGGTGGAGGAGGGAGGGAGGGAGGGGCAGCGCCTGATTAAAAGGATGTACGGCGTACTTCAACTCTGCACATTAAGACCCTCAAACCCACCCCTACGACCCTACCCATCCCACATCAACACAAAGGCCACAAAACATTGTGTCTGCTCGCCATGGAAACTACGGAGACTTCGACAGCCCGCTCCCAACCCCGCCATTCCTCAGTCTTTCCACCCTGCCTTTCTTCCTCTTCTCCTTCCTTCCTCCCACTCCTCTTCTTCCTCTGCTTCTGCTTCAAGGTGTTGCTGATCTTCTGAGAGCTTGTACAGATGAAAGTATCCAGGTGTAAAGGCCAACCTCCAGGTCCGCTGTGTTGCCGGGGTATATTTTCGGTTGCTGTTATTTTTTTCGTCCATTATATATTGAAACAAGGAAAGAAAATCACAACATGAAAGCAGTGCGGTGTGGCCATTACAACGGAGTCAGGAGCCAGGATGGAGGTCACTCACATCTCACCCCCCCCCCAACCACACACTCCTCCCCTTCTTCTTCTGGAGCAGTGTGAACCTCCAGCACAAGGCGAGCACGCTGTTTGTATTGAGCCGGGTCTCACAAGAGGAATCGATAGGCTCTGACCTTACCTCGGTCAGGGCCGTGTCGCTGACCGCACCGGGACAGCCCAGCTGTGTCCTCCGTGCCGGGCTCTGCAGTGGATAAGTAGGCCTCTCCCTGTCTCTGGGTCCCTGATCCGCAAAGCCAGTGCGGGGATCAACGAGAGAGTCCATCGCCAACGCCGGGGCTTGACCAGGTGGAAGTGGTGTGTATGGTGTGTTTATAGGGGGGAGGGGGCACGGTGAGGAAGGTCGGTCAGGGTGCTAGATCCATACTGAGGATGGATTGGATGGATTCAGAGAGGAACGTTAGCGCTCACCTTCCGTATGTATTTGCTGTTTACTCGTTTTCTTTTCTTTGACACAACGTGGTTTGTGGTGGGGTCTTTAAGGAGCAGGCAGGAGTATGGAATCGCCATAAAAGATGCCTTGAGGTAGACTCCGAACAACAAGGTTTGACCACCGAAAACATTTTGGCTCAGAGTCTAACCCCCAAGCCACGAGTAGACTATTCGGCTCCAAGCAGTGGGGCAGATCTAAGGTCTTTCCCCTACCATTACTACTACCTTTTCACTTCATTTAAGCATTCATTCTATTTTTTCAGTTGAGTTATTTTTTTCATGCATGGATGTCCTTCCATACGGGTCCTCCTCCAAAGAGCTGACTGTAGCTCTGTGCTGATCGATATTCTCCCTCTCAGTCAGTACTGTTCCCTGTTTCCAGTGTGCTGCCTCAAAACACAAGCAGCCAGAGCCTGTATCGCTTCATCAAGTGTAGAAGTACATCTCTAGAAACCCTGGAGGGAGCCGTTTGCTATATCAATACACAATACACAAAATGAGGGTGACAAGGGTGACACCACTGCTACACAACCAGGGTTATGGAAAGCTAATCAGCGTTTCCTATGCAACGACAATAAGGTAACACTGGTCACTGTGAGCAGGTTTATGGAAAATCAATATTTTCCAACATCATTAAATCATATCATGCATTGTAGTAATAATATTCTATGATTTACCACAATCGGGAAGAATTCAACTCGGAACTCTCTTCTTTTTCTTTTATATAGCAAAGTTCAACCTTGACAAAAATAATTACTTCTCTTCGCATTGGTGGTTTGAAGTTGTGTGTGTGGAATGGATTAGGCTTTCGTGTTGAGGGGGGAAAAAAACCCATTAATAATCGAGAGGGGAACTCAGGGAAATAAGCTGCTGGCGGTTGTGCAGTCAACTGCACCGACACGAAAAAGGAGTGGAATAGAGGAGAGCTGGGGAATGAACAGAGGGAGAAAGAGAGAGGGAGAGAGAGAGAGAGAGGAGCGAGTCTATAAAATATAGATAGCTAGGAAGAGCCAAGCGGGCTACGGAGAAGAAGTGAACATTCAACCACTCCATTCATCAGCGTAATGATACCAGGCAAGATTTAGCTTTCTACCCAGACCAGGAAATTGAGATTGCTATGGGAAAACACACATAGCCCTATCTATATATCACGTTATCGCAGTTGTTTGCTCTTTTAACGAACCCTAGTGTCTCCATGGTAATACAATGCTCTATGTTGTATCTACATTTTACAGTTGTGTAACCTATATTACGTACATATGTCACTTCCTTCTTATGTTAATGTGTCTGTATCCCCCCACAGTGGAGTCTTTATTATGCCAGCGCCGCCTACCACCAATATAGCGTGTTGGTAACCGTGTCGGGAATGTAGAAATAATAGTTTCCTTAGTTCACGGTTAATATTAGGTTTATCATGGCAGCAAACAGCCGATAGTTCCTCTGTCAGCGTATTTCAGTGGCGTAAAAAAAAGAGCTCTGTGCGAATCCCAAACGGCCACTGTAACATATGCATGATTTCATACCTGCTGGCGAAGCTATTTCAGGACCAACAACTCTGATTAGTGGTTCATGGGGTGATACGCTTCTCTTTTCTCCTTCCTTCACTTCCCTCCCGACTAGATTCAACACCGTATCGGTGGCAGTTAATGCGAGGCTTGGCATGAAGAGGGGCTTTAGTGTTAAGTTCAACACTTTAACTCGTGAACTTGGTGACGAGGAGGAGGATGGCAGCACATGCTGATTATCGGAAAAGGGCGTTGTTTAGTGTCGTTTAGTTAAAATGCGCTTTGCAACTAACTTTGATTTGTTGTAGTTTATCGGTTTTATAACCAGCAGGTGGACGTATTTCACCGCCACCGTTGACCTTTAGAGGCCCCATGGCCGCCCAGCGGTCAGGGCGTCGGTGAGGGTCTGGTTTCTGGGGTCACTCCCGCACCGTTGGCAGTTGTCGGCCCTTTTCTTTGGACTTTTTCAGCCGATTTAGCATGTTGAATTAGGGATGGAGGCAGTCGGTGATGGAATTCACTCTGATTGGGCGGTTCATTTTAAGCTATCAGAGCACAAGAAGAGAAACGGCAGTGAGCAAAGCAGGGAATTACATACGTCATCATATAATCATATAAGGATCTCATATTACAAAACCGTCTGAGTGACAGTGGTGTGAAATGATTGGCAAACATTGCTTTGTTTCATGTTGGTACACCCGCAGTCCTAGGTCTTTTGAAAGACGAATACAGACTACCGCCCCCTTCTGGGAGGGAGAGTTATTTCCTCTCACGCAGACACGCAGAACGTTCACGCTAGTTGGCCGTTGGCCGTAGTCTTTGCGGTGTGTTCAAGTGCATCTTTTTCGCCAAGACAAGGGCGACACAGGAGTCTCCCTTCGTTTTGGTTAGTTCTTTAACGTGGGTTTGGTGTGTCAGGGCCTTAAGGTAAAGAAAACAGATCCGCCAATCTGAAAGCATCGCGTGTTACCTTAAATCGCCCTGGATTTCTCATTGAGTGATAATGGTTTCACGGTCTGTTAACCCAAGAGGGGGACCGCGATATTGGCATGGAGCGATACGGAGCTCATAGCATGTGTTGTGCTGTAGCACAGCCCAGGCCCTGTGCATGAGCATGCGAGCGGGGTCGAGTAGCACGCCAGCGACGCGCCGGCCAGCATGGCGCTCAGCTTCAAAGAAACGCCCCGAGGCCCTCGCTGCTCATATTGTCTTGAAGAGCCTGTGTTTATCATGAGAGGGCCGTTCCATTCGACGGAGGAGGCGGGGGGGATGGGGATGGGGGGGGGGGGGGGGGGGGGGTGGTGGAGGCAACATGAAAAGTGTTTTTGAAGTGTGGGATATTGTCTGACTGCGGCTAAGCGTTTCCACCTGAATCCTGATCGCCGTGCGGTTCACCAGCACACTCTTCATAAGAGTGGTGCTCTGGTTTAATACCGGTAGGATGTCGGGCAGCGGAGGCAACCTGATACCTACTAGAGAAAACGAATCTGAAACGTTTCGTGAAATCTTTGAATATGAATCATAGTGAGCATTCCTTTGTGGAAATTGTTCCTGGATATTACAGCTGGTGTTGGGACGTGCTTGGGTTGGGCATGAACCAAAGAAGAACCATCTGGATGATATGGGTTCTATTTTAAACAATTACTGAATTATTGAAGTCTCTTGCCTAAGTGCTTCTTTTTTTTTTAGGACGCGGTGAAATTGACCGTAGGTTATATATAGAACCTATTGAGGTTGGATCATTTAGAGATTGTAGCCTGGTACGGTGGCCTTCCTCGGGAAGCAGTGTAGAACCTGTCTCCGTTATTTCATACACTCCAGGCTCGATTAATATTTAGGCTTCCCCGACCGATGGCGTAGGCAGATACATTGGGGGAATACGCCACTCATCCCCAACCAGGCGGTGATTATCATTTCCCACGCACAGTGAAAGATTTCTCCCGTGTATGAAAGCACTATGAACACACTTAGCGACTCTTTCTCCTTCCTCTCTCGGGCCCAACAGCTGTGTTAGCGTGTGTACATGCAGTGTCTGAGACAACCAAGATCAACAACCAAAACTACGTTATCAAAGTAGAGCCCACATCTCTTTGAATACCTGGAATGACCTTGCTGCACTTTTCTTTTCTACTGCTGTTACCCTTTTGCACTCCCACATGGACACACACATATACACACACACATGCATGCACACACACACACATGCATGCACACATAGACACGCACGCATGCACACTCAATCACACAAGCTCAGACATACATGCACACACACACCCATACACACATATGCATTATTGCATACACATGACCTGGTTCCACACAGGAAAACACAAAGTGTGTCTGCTTGTGCTCGCGTGGCTGCATCAGTGTGCGTGCGGGGCTGCAAGTTGTCTTTTTTTGTTTGCGTGTGGGTCAACATGGACCAGTCCCTCACGACACAGTATGATGCACGGATTTGTAAACAGTGTAAATCTGGCTCAAACCTCCTAGATTCTAGATCCTAATATCTCAATAGTTGTGACTTACACATCACCCACTGAATTGTAATCCCCGACTCGACATTAAAAATAGCTCAGACCATCCGCTGGAGTGTCAGTGGTGGATTCTGGGTAATCACTGGTCTGTCACGCTCCGGTTGCCTCTTCCACCCCTTCACTCCCAGCCATGTTGTTTTTTTTGGGGAGGGGGCTGTCACATCAGATTGGCCTCATGCCACAGTAAGCCCCCTGCTCATATCTAATGGGAGAGACACACTAGTCGCGTGGCATCCAAACCCTGTCTTGCTCGAACCGGTGCTTAGAAACACATCTGTGTGTGTGTCTATCTCTTGTTTCTATATTGTAGTACATAAAGCAGTTTGCTAGTTTGTTTAATTTGATGTATTCAGATTCTTGCACTTTTCGGGTCATAACTTCATTTCATTGTTCATTGTGTGTGTGTGTGTGTATGTATGCATGTATATATGTGTGGGTGGGTTTCAAATCGCAAATGTATGTCGTATGACTACAAAATAAACATCTACAACAGCTACAACCTCCACAGCAGCTACCACGGCTCTTTTGGAAAATGTAATGCGCCGTAGTTGTCGTCATTTCGGTTAGCCTGATTTAACCTGATTGAACGTGACTAACACAGTTCAATTACTGATCCTTCTGGTAATGCGTGTCATGCTGGTAATTATCCAGTTATTTCTGCTGTATCTCACAGTGTGATGGATGTGTCCAGAGTGTTGATGTGAGCCTTCCCTCTTACAGAGAGACCATCATAAACGTTGCACCCCAAAAATGATACCCAAAGCAAACAACCCACACACCAAACACCAGCAATGATTCTAACCGGGATTGAGCAATATTGTTCCATCCTCCCAAGGCATCCATTGTTGGAATTCCTCTTTAATAAAAATACAGAAATACAAACTAGGAAGAGGGAAGAGAAGAACGAGCAGGCGCTGTTCTGGCAAGCGTGTGTGGACAGAGCGAGGGTTCAGAGCAGGTGAAGGCGCTCCTTATTTAACTTCTCCTTATCACAGCGGGAAGCACTTTATCCTGGTACCCCCGTGCTCCATTTAGCGAGGTAACTCTATACACAGGCCCTGTGTCTCTCTTACTAATAACCCGCTGGAGGAGCAGAACACTGGGATGCTATCTTGCTGAACAATAAACACAGATTTCACTCTAGTGTGTGTGTGTGGTTGTGTGTGTGTGCGTGTGTATGTGTGTGCTTGCGTGCGTCTGTGTGTGCGTTTGTGTTTACACCCACCACTGTCTTGCCATGCCCCTGAATTGAGGTCAGGCGTAGAGAAATATTCTCTGTCATCTTGCTTTATCTGGAACCCTTGAGTGTCTTTCTCTCTCTCCCCTGCCCCCCCCTCCTCTTTTATTTGTTTTGTCACACTGGGGGCCCACACAAACACACACACGAACACACACCATACACAGATGTGCATACTCTTACACACGTACACACACACACACACACACACACACACACGCAAACACAGATGTGCACACAAATGCACACTCGTTTTCTCTCACACACGCACGCACGCACACACACACACACACACACACACACACACACACACACACACATACACAAATCACTGATATACACACACACAAACACACAGACACAAATACACACTCTTTCTCTCTCACACACCCACATGCACACACACACACAAACACACACACACACACACACATACACAAATCACTGATATACACACACACACACACACACACACAAACACACACACACAAATGCACACTCTTTCTCTCTCACACACCCACATGCACACACACACACACACACACACACACACATGCACACAACCACATCCACAAACAGACACATGTGCACTTACATGCACACTCGCTCCCTGTCGCACCGACACAGACACACCCACACACCCCTTCACGTTGAAGTACAGAGGGAGGTGGCCGTCAGAGAGAGGGGGAGGCCCCGACACATTTGTCACGGTGACGTGCGGCAGGGCCTCCTGTGCTCTGGCTCGGTGGCCTGGTTTCCTGGAGGCCTGGTTTCCTGGACGTGCGCGGCCGGGTATCTCTCCCCCCCGGTCGCGCTGCCTAGTAACTGTCCCACGCAGACTCTGATGGATGCAAATTGGCAGGCCGGGGCTTGTGGGTCAACTGTGATACACGGCGAGAAGCATTGTGGGGAGGGGGTCGGCGGCCAGCGGTTAATGGGAAGCACGGAGCGCCACATCTGGGAGGCAGAGGGGAGGAGGAGGCGCCGGGGGTAACGGGGACCTGGAGGAGATTCGTGTTTTATTTGCGCTTTTCGGTAAAACATTGGAAACATGGGGAACAGGATTGTTTTTTTTGTCAAAGCTTGATACAAAGAGTAAACGTTGATGTGTAGAGATAGTTCCGTCATGTCAGAATGAATACTGAATGAATATGACACCAATGTATAACAAGCAAATACAATTTTCTTTTTATTCTGATTGATACAGCGTTACCTTTCATGTGTGGTGATTGAGAGACTTTGCTTTCATGTTCAAATTGTGTTGATTGATTGGCATTAAGAAACACTACAAAGCACATATATGAAGTTAATAAGAAAATATTCTCAGTGCTTGAGCAATATAGGCCTTGTAGAGTGTGTATCATTTTGCTCTTATTAATAAACATTAAACCACAGTCACAATGCATAATCCGATAAAAACTAGATTGTATAGATCATCCCTACAAAAAAACACCTTTTCATATTTATTTTCATAGAGTTAAATAAATAAAAATAAATAACAGGAATCCAGGTGGTACAAAAATACCAAAAAAAAAGATGGCATGACATTGTCTTGCTCTGATCCAAACAGTTGGCCATCCTCTGTTAGCGGCCCGGCCCCCGCAGTGGCCTGCTGGCTCAGTTTAATTAGTGTGAATACATTAAGGCCTGGGTGGCAAGGGAGAGAGACAGAGAGAGAGAGAGAGAGAGAGAGAGAGAGAGAGAGGGGGAGAGAGAGAGAGAGAGAGAGAGAGAGAGAGAGAGAGAGAGAGAGAGAGAGAGAGAGAGAGAGAGAGAGAGACTGGTTCCAGGGACAGGAGCCCAC
>NC_079426.1:10134442-10160967 GCF_026213295.1 Gadus chalcogrammus
TGGTTGGTGTGTGTGTGTGTGGGTGTGCGTGTGAATTTGCTTTTGCGTGTATGTGTGTGTGTGTGTGTGTGTGTGTGTGTGTGTGTGTGTGTGTGTGTGTGTGTGCGTGCTGTGTGTGTTTCTGTGCTTGCCTGCATGCGTCTGTTGGTGAGTTCATGTTTCTGTCTGTGTCCATGTTTGTTTGTGTGTGCGTGTTTGTGTGGCCATGCATGAGTGTGTGTGTGTGTGTGTGTTTGCCTTAGTATGTGTGTGACTATACGTGCGTCTCAGTGTGTCTATGTATGTGCCTGCGTGCTTGCTTGTGTGCGTATGTGTGTGTCTGAATGTCAGTGTTCACCTGTGTAGCATGCGTACACATGCATTTCTCTGTGCGTGTGCACCCCCACTGTTAATAGAACACGAGTAAACTGCCCCCCTCCGTGGCGGCTGTATCCAACACGATTTACTACACAATCATCTTGCATATATTACAACAATAAACCAAGACGGTTTAAACACACAAACTCACACACACACACACACACACGCACACACACTATATGCGTTATCCCCCCCACATCCCTCCATCCTCCTAGGTAGCCTTCTTATCAGCTGCGGCTCAGGATGACAGCGCAGCCTGTGAATGTGTGTCTGCTCCACAGCTTGATTACAGAGAGAACTTATCACCCCAGAACATGCCGCACCGCCACCTGCATTCTGCTGAGAAGAAGAAAGCGTTGGTTTTCCCTCCTCTGCCGATATCCGTCCGGACTGCTGCCGTGGTCTGCAGTGTGGCTGCCGACTGCGTGGAGACGGGTGTAGCTGTGTGTTATGGAAGGGCGGGAGACGTTTACCCTGTGTTGTCTCTGTGTGTAATCAGGGCTGTATGTTTTTTTGTGTTTTGTAGGGTCTTTCATCGACCCACTCGCAGGGAAAGCGTGTTTGCTTTTTCATGACACAGGCCTAAAGCAATATTTTAAAAAGGGGAAAGGAATAGCAAACGGCGTGCTGTTCACACTGGGTTTTTGACCAGAATAATAGGGATACTAGCACCGTGTCCTCCAACCTCTGGTGAAAAGGAGGAGGGGAAGAATCGGAAAGAGCGAAAGAATCGTCGGAAAGAAAGACAGAAGAAAAACAAAGAAAATAGTGAGTGAATCAGACTGGGAGCAGAACTGGGCTTTGAGCGAAAGAAAAACAAATTACGGATGCCTGTATGTGCTTGTGTGTGTGCACGCGTGCGTGTGTGCGTGCGTGCGTTTGTGCGTGTGCGTGTGCGTGCATGTTCTTACAGCTCACATACTTCTACGGCTGACTCTGCGATGGCCCTGGCTGCATTCGAGATGTCTGGGAGTCACAGCAGGGCCGTGCTGTCAGTAAGCCTGGTTCCTCCACACTGGGTGTGTGTTGGTACCAGCGGGTGTGGGTCTGTCCTCCTGTCTTATGGATGACCCCGTGCCTCCCTCCACTCCCCTGCCCTCGCTGTGTTTTGAGTAATGATCCCTTTTGTGAGGACTCAGTCAGTCTGGAGGCAAAAAAAGTATGTCAGCATTTGATGCCATACTCCGCACGTGCACACACACACACACACACACACACACACACACACACACACACACACACACACACACACACACACACACACACACACACACACACACTCGCAAAACAAACACATACACACACACACGCACAAGAGCGTCTCTATGTTCCACTTCCTCCGAGTGGGCTGTTCGGCGAGAGCAAGGTCAATACACGTTCATAGAGAGAGAGTGTATCTCCGAAACCTCAGTGCCACTTTCAGCCATATTGTGGTTACCGCATTAATCCATCCTACGAAAGAAGAGCGCACCACACACACACACACACACACACACACACACATACACACGCGCGCACACCGACACGGCACACGGGGCCAGACAAACACACACGAAGAGACACACTCCCATTGGTTCAATGGCGGAAAATCCATAGCCCCTTTTTCTGGGAGGAGGAATTCCATTAGATAATAGATATGGAATCCATCTCGTCCCCGACACATACCACCACCACCCCCTCCTCCACCACCTCCTCCTCCTCCTCCTCCACCTCCTCCTCCACCACCTCCTCCTCCTCCTCCACCTCCTCCTCCTCCACCACCTCCTCCTCCTCCTCCTCCACCTCCTCCTCCACCACCTCCTCCTCCACCTCCTCCACCTCCTCCTCCTCCTCCCCCACCCTCAGCAGCAGCAGTAGAGCTAATCCCGGGGCGTTGGCGATCGATAGGAGGCCCTCTGTTCAACTGCCAACAATAACAGGAAATTGATGGGACGCAGCGGGCGGCGTGGAGGGACCCGTGATGGCAGCTCCTCCCGGGCCCGGCCGGTGACGCAGATCACTGGGAGATTTAATTGGTTAAGGACAGCGCCGGGTAATCCGGACAAATGGGTGCGAGGCGTGGGGGTTCATGAACTCTGATTAGGTCCCTGATCATCTGGAAAATCACTCGCATCGTGAAATACGATACAGAGTGTACGTAAATGCACAGAGGGGGAATCTCACACGCATGTACGCACACACACACACACATACACACACACACACACACGCACACACACACACGCATGCATGGTAATTCACTCTATTTGTATTATTTTATTATGGTCGATCAAACGTTAATAAAGTGTAAGTCCCAGAGAGAGAGAGAGAGAGAGAGAGAGAGAGAGAGAGAGAGAGAGAGAGGGAGCGAGAGAGAGAGAGAGAGAGAGAGAGAGAGAGAGAGAGAGAGAGAGAGAGAGAGAGAGAGAGAGAGAGAGAGAGAGAGAGAGAGAGAGAGAGAGAGAGAGGAGTGAAGGGGCCAATGTACAATGGTGTAGATTATATTTGCAAATGTGAATTTGTGTGTGTGTGTTTGTGTGTGTGTGTGTGTGTGTGTGTGGGGGGGGGGGGGGGGGGGTATCTGTGGGTGTGGGTGTCTTTGAGTGTATGCTTTTGGCGTTGTCGCAAATGTGTATGTGTGTGTGTGTATGTGTGCACGCGTGTTTTTTTCTTGTGCATGCGCGTATGTGTGTGCTGTCATGTGTGTGCGCGCGCGCGCGTGTGTGTGTGTGTGTGTGTGTAGCGCAAGGACCCATGCTATTTTTCCAGGGAGCCATGGTGGTTTTGGACGGGGGCTGCCAGGTGCTGTGTTTATGTCCACCGTTGCCGGGCGCCGCCATTCAAACAGGGATAGGCTGAGCAGGACCAGGAAGTGTTGGTGAGGTGAGGCCGGGGTCGAGTTACGTCTGGGGGGTGGAGAGGAGGGTGGAGGAGGCCTGTGACCCGGTGCATTATTAGATGAACCTGGGTGGTGGCTGGCCTCATCATTCTGCCCCCACTGATACAAGCAGATGAGTCACTTTGAGCAAGTGTGTGTTTGTGTGTGTGTGTGCGTGCGTGTGTGTGTTTGTGTGTGTGTGTGTGTGTGTGTGTGTGTGTGTGTGTGTGTGTGTGTGTGTGTGTGTGTGTGTGTGTGTGTGTGTGTGTGTGTGTGTGTGTGTGTATGTGCGCTTGTGCGTGTGTCTGTGTGTGTGCAAATGTGTTTGGGTATTTGTCCATCTATGTGTGTCTTTATGTGTGTGTATGTACGTGCTTCTTTATGTGTGTGTGTGTATGTGTATGGGTGTGTGTGTGTGTGTGAGCAGGGTTGGGGACATTGCAACATGTCGTTTGGGTGGTGGTTTGGGTGGTTTACAGCTTGCTTCACCAGTGGGTCCAGAGTCCAGTCTCTGGTACCACTTTGTTTACTCAGTCCACTCGATTGCTCCGTATCACGCACTGAGAGAAACACTTGCACACCCAAGAACAAAAGCCACAGAGACAATGGTGTTGGATTTGCGGAACTGTATGCATGAGCATCGCTTGTTGAACACCAAGAGATTCAAATGCTATAGAGACAGACGCCTACATTAAAAACTGAAAAATGCAAAGAAAAATGAATGATGTAATTTGCTCCATGACCTATATAGCTGAATGCTTTGCTACGGTACCTCCGTTCTTTCAAGCACTGTCTACAATCCGCTACATTTTCCATGAGTTTTTCAATCTGTTTTTTTTATGTGTACGCTTAGGTCCAAAGCACACAAAGTACAAATTTTGGTTTGTATTATAATTTTGACCCAAAAAAAGAAATATAATCATATTGTTTTAACGGAGAGAGCCTCTAAGCGCAAATGTAGTGGGGCTGTATTTTCTAAGTCTGCTTCTTATTGGACTCAAGTTGCTTTTGGATGCAAAATTCTAAAACCTTACTTTGTGTCTGTCCAAACCACACAGTGTGCTTTGGGCTTAATGCCACGGGCCGGCCTGTAAGCTTTACATTAAAACATGTAAGCTTTACAGCTGCTACTGCTGTCCCCATTGAAGTGAACAGGTTAACAATCAGTTCAATGCTGAGACTTGTTCTAATCTAAAGGTTATACAAGGCGAAAAGCAAACACTTCCTGTTCAAGACTGTGGGCTGTGGAGAGTGCTTGTTGGGGAATGTCAAACACAAGTTGTGCCACAACTTGGTATTTGGGGCCAAAATCAATTGTTGGTCTTTTTACCTGCCAGTGCTGAAAGATATTCCGGTCAAGCAATTTTTTCGATATGTAACCCTTAATAAAGTTTTACCTGCCAAATCGTGATGTTTATCCACCATTGGCTGGTGGCAGGTGTTAATTTGGACCCTGTTGGTATAGCTCTGTTTCTAATCCTGTTCATATACTGGTAATATACTGTCTAATATTCTAATCCTGTTAAATGGGTCGCGTACAGTACAGATTCTTTCTGTGCCATCTCTCCTCTGACATCCCACCACTGACCCAACACCGCCAATAGGGGGTGCTGTTTTCTGTGGTATAACTGGGTGAGGGGGTCAAAGACAGACATGGGCCTTAAACACAGCTTTGCTGTGTTTTCATGCTAGTAGAGAATCCATAGTGGGCCACAAATCTCGTGTTCATCTACAGCTAGATGGGTTATCTGTTTAGTTCTTTATCCAAAGTGTTCACTTGATGATGTAATAGCTCTTGATCCCATTGTTGCTTAATTTCAGTGGTGGTGGAGGGTGTGAGGATAGAGAGAAGAGAGAGTTGAGGTGAGGTCATTCCCCATCATTGAGATGCTTCAGGTAACAGGTTGCTCGCAATTTGGGGCTGTCTACCAGAGTATTATGTGCGGTAATAGAGTTAGATCTGCTTCACCGACAAAACCCTTTTAATGTCATCCACTGCACCCTTGGGAGAGCCCTGTTGGTGGTGGGGGTAGGGTGGTGGAGGCTCATCTAAGCCCACACAATAGACTCATCTCCCAGGCTCTGCTTGTTAGGTCCTGCTGCCTTTTGTTGTTGTTGAGGAATTGCCTGTATGTGTGTGTGTGTGTGTGTGTGTGTGTGTGTGTGTGTGTGTGTGTGTGTGTGTGTGTGTGTGTGTGTGTGTGTGTGTGTGTGTGTGTGTGTGTGTGTTTGTGTCCACACCAAACAGAGAGCTATACTGAATGAGCATTTTCATCCTCTGAGAGATTAAACTCCTTGTTATGCTACTCAAATCCTTAAACCTGCAGGTGAGAGATGTCCTTGTTAGTATGTGTGTACGTGTGTGTGTGTGTGTGTGTGTGTGTGCGCGTGTGTGTGTGTGTGTGTGTGTGTGTGTGTGTGTGTGTGTGTGTGTGTGTGTGTGTGTGTGTGTGTGTGTGTGTGTGAGTATATTTGCCTTTGCGTGTGTATATTTCATCCTGAAAAAAACAAAAAAAGACTTTTTGCAAATTGTTGCGAGGTTTTTTGTTTTGTATTTTATTACGCATTGAATCTTGTCTGGCAGACTCCTTCCTTCATCCGCCCTCCAGAGCAATGATGTCATCTGTGGGAAGGGAAGGTATTTCTCTCAGACACAACCTGTCAGGGGCCAGGGGCCGCGGTAACTCGACACGCCTTGAAAGTCTGTGCGAGAGAGAGAGAGAGAGAGAGAGAGAGAGAGAGAGAGAGAGAGAGAGAGAGAGAGAGAGAGAGAGAGAGAGAGATTGGGGAGAGAGTAGGGGGAAGGAGAGAGAGAGACAGAGAAAGAGGGACAGAGAAAAGAGAGAAAGAGAGAGAGAGCGATCGGTCGCTCGCTGACAAGGGCATTATTTATTTTCTCTCTGGATGAGATTCAATACCTTCTCCTCCAGCTCCATCCCCTTCTCCTTCTTCAAACTCCTGAACGTCCTCCTCCACCTCTACCCCAACCTACCCTTCCTCCCATCCTCCTCTACCTTAATCTCCCCCCTTTCTCTCCCCCTCCTCCTCCTCCTCCTCCTCCTTCACCTCCTCTGCTGCACTTTCTTCTCCCTCCTCCTCTTCCTCCTCCTCCACCTCCTCCCCCCTCCCATCCTCCTCTACCTCCTACGGCTCTGGAATTGAGAGGAGCAGAACGCTCAACTCCTTATTGCACAACAGAGCCAGGGGTAGGGCGGGGGGAGCGAGTGAGAGGGTGGTGCTAAACAGGTAGTACCGCAACAATGATTAGGCCATTTGCACATATAGCCGTGGTGATTTGCCTAGAGAGAAAGCAGTGGGTTTGGGTCATACTGAATTACTTTATTATTCAACGTTTGTTTGTCACCAGAAATAATACTACTCATGATAGCTATTACCTCCCTTTAGTCATTTTGAGTGAAAGAGGCACACTAACATTTTTTAAACATATATCCTTTTTTAAGGAGCGTGTATGCTGTGTCCTCAAACAATTGTTACATTTGCGAGGTGACGTAAAAACATATACACGGACGTAAAAACATATACACACGGATGAAGTATGACACCCAACATGTTTTTTGTCTGTAAACTGTCAGGTTAGCAACAAATGGTTTGACTGGAGGGTTAGCCTGCAGTCTCAGGGAAGACATGAGACATTTATTGCGGTTTAAACTGGTATGTACTCACCTTGTAAACAGCTAGAGGCACAAACTGAGTGGTTCCCACACAATTCTCCTGTAGGTGTCAGAGCATTGCATCTTGCGCTTCTGATGGTTTAACCGATTGAATCCATGAGACTTTAGATGTTTATAAAAACCCATTTTCATGTAGCCTTCTATTGCTTTCAATACGAAACAGACAGGAGCAGTCATAAAAAATGTCAAACATTATGCATTTACAAGACTCCAGACCATGTCAGATCGCCCATTTCAGATTAAAAAAAACCTCTCACTCTGTATCTGATTCAGAGATATAACGCATAGAGAATATTCAGGAATAGAAAGTCATAAAAACTCCATATGGACGCCTATGTGGGTGCAGTTCAAACCACAACTGCGTTCATGAATCTGTTGGTTTCTTTTTTTTTTACCACAAGAGCTTGGGGTCAGATGGGCCTGAAGAATGTACGTTTGAGAATGAGTAACAATGACCGGCCTGTTTTCCAAGCACTTAGACCACTGACAACTAAATGACCCAGCATGAGTCAGCATTTCAAGCATACAAATTCATTACATCTCACTCCTTATCAAACAGTGAACACAGTTAAGCAAAAGACTGATTTACATCAAATTAAAAGAACAGCCTATCGTTTCTGTGTTTGTACATTGTTTTGTGATATTTTAAAACAATCACAATGCATAATCCACGGTAATTACATTAAACAGCGCAACTCAAATGACAAATTAAAATAAACCGCTGAATTAACTAGGCATCACCAAAGAAACCCCTCACGCAGCACAAAACAATATTTAATGCAGGCCACTACACCAACCTTCCTTGAAAACATGCCCATGCTCAAACATTTTCAGTTAGAGTGCAGTAATCGATCGCCTTAAAAGGTTATGTGAATCAATACAAAGTTGTTTTGGGCACCAGGGCTATTATATTAATGTCAACCTGAGAAATAGGCACTAGTTTAGCTGGTAGGTCTGCCCAGCTCCCTTTTCCTTCCTTCTGAACTCTAATAACATGGCCCCTACTTATAGCACAGGATATGACAGGATATGACAATCGGCCCATCAATAACTCAGGCTTGTAGTTCATGTTTGGATGAAATAATGGTTTCTACGGTGTCCAAAAGCTTATGGGTTCCATCCCCCATGTCCCTATGTAGGCTTCCTTCCTTGAGGTGCCCTTCTAACCTCTTCTTCCTCCTTAATGACCTCTATCTGAATTCACTGTAAGTGTTGAGCAACAGAATCTGCTAAATGACTCAATAGCAGTAGATAGCGATTATGTGGCTGGGGTACTTTCTTATGACGTCCTGATGTTTTCCCTTTCAATCCTTGTTTTTGAATAACACCAAGCCGTTTCAATCATCAAAACTAAACATAGTCATTCATATTTTAAAACATTCACTGAATCATAACCTCCTGATGTGAACATGACAGTTTGAGCTGCTAACCCCCACCCCCCCTTTCTCCCCCCCCCCCCCCCCCCCCACCCCCACACACACACAGCTGGGAAGACGAATTAAAGCATTCTTCTTTCTGTTCGTCTCTTGGGAACACAGACCCTACTGACTATAGTGATAAGGCCTGGCGAGTTGTGCAGTCAAGGATGACATGCAGGTTTTGGCATGGTCACACCATTCACACAGCTCTCTGTCTCTCCCCCTGGTCCCGGTCCTCTCCAAGGTCAGATTCTCTGTTGCATAACATAGACCCTGAACAAGGCTCGGACATGTGCATGCATGCATGCATGCACAATGGGGGGGTGGGGGGGGGGGGAGAGAGAGAGAGAGAGAGAGGTAAGGGCTTGAGGCTTAGTGCATGCATTGCTGCTGCAAGAACCTGTGGGTAAAAATAGAACAATCACATGCTCAAAGATCAAACAAGCCTCACTCTGAATCTCATGTTGTCGACACCCACTTAGCATTGACAAGTAGTTGCTTCACACATACGCAGTAATGCTGTTACTACTAAGCAAATCCTAATGGGCACTTTTGATCCAAAGTGATTTACAGTGATTTGTATTTAGACACATGTACTTAAGTAGCCGGTATCTTTCGGGAATGCCTACTACTAAACTGTGGCCCTCAGGGTTGAACCCACCACCTTTTGGCTAACACCCTAGACCACCGCCCCCTTACAATACAGAGACAAATGTAATCTGTATTAGGTGTTACGTCATTGTTCTCTTCATTCACATCTCTTTCCTACTACGCTCCTGGGCCTCTCTGCTGTTCCTTCTCTGCTCGCTACTCTCCACTACCCTCGACAGAGCCTGGGGGAGCTGTAAGCTGTCACGGTTCTCCAGTATGGAAGGGTCTGTGATGGTGAGCACCTACTACTCACTGCCTGGCTCTCAGGTACCCAATGCTGAGCCCGGGAAAGACCACAGGGGGGCCCGGCCTGAGAGGCTGAAAGGAGGGAGAGAAAGAGGGGGCGAGTCGGGTTAAAAGAAAAGGAACAGAGCGGAGAGGAGGGGAGAGCAGAAAGGAAGTGGTAGGGAACTGGTTCAATGCAGGTGCGCAAATGTAACGGCATACGCTCCTATTTGTTTTCAATTATGGATTGGAATGATTGATACGTATAATGGAATAACATATCTCTTGTTTCTTCATGGAAGACAAAGATAGAAATTGGCATACATATACACCCATGATCTTTATCCATAAAAAAGGATATGAAAAATGAGTTTACAATATTACTTTGTTTATTTTTACCGTTTCAAATCATGAGGTAATTTTTTGCCCCTTGCTGTGTCATCGGTCGACACAATATTGTGTAAATCGCTGTGTGTATGGGAAAGCCCATTCATGGTCATTTTTCTGCATTCATTCCTAATGGCCGTTATTTCCCCCCGCCACATGAGTGTAATGGCCTGAGACAGCAGGGTTGCCCTGTGCAAAGCCGTCTGACCGCAGCGTGCACTGCACAGCTGATTTCAGCCCCACTCCAGGTCCCCAGCATTATACCACCGTGTGAAGGAAAGCACCAATCGCATTTGACTTGACTTGACCAATCACATTTAGACCCCTACTCCGCCAGAAGGTTAACACCCACTTAGACTCCGCCTCTGGCTAAAGGTTAATACCCATGTAGACCCCGCCTCTTGGCAGGAGGCTAACGCCCACTTAAACTACCCTTTCCAAATGTTAACGCCCACCAGAGAACCTTATTCAGAAGGTTAGATTTGACCTGACTAACCATGACTTGGAATAAAGTCATGTTTTTGGGTTTAGATTCAGCGTCGACTTAAGGCTGTTTTATTCCCAGTACAACGGTTATGGGGTCGGACCTTGTCTGGAGCATGCACGCATCTTGCTCATCCTTGAATAAGATGCGTGTTTAACCCCCACCTGCTTAGGACAAACGCTTCGGTTGCGGTAGTAAATTCAGTACGCTATTACAGGATAAGCATGCATGTTTTTGTCGATTGCTTTCCACACACAATGCAAATCGTGCTAAATCTTTGAGTCGGAGCACGCCTCAACCAAAGCACTTGTTTCCATCTGAAATCCATTGCAATCAATTGACCCCCGCTCCTAGAATCGAGGGTCTGTGAAATGATACACACAGAGCCAAGCAGAGCCAGAGACTCTCTCCCGGCCTATAATTCAGTCATTCATCATCTCAGCCATCTGGCGTCATAGTTGCCACTGCTACTGCGACTACAACCAGCGTTGTTTTTATGAACTGGGATTTGAATTTCCTGGGAGAAGCGGATAGCCTCACATGTGTGACACCGTGCGTGACCTCCGCTTCTCGGGTGGCGTTTAACAAAAACTTGATGGATGGCCCAGAACGGACGATATTATGATGTGGCCAACATCTATTAAACGACCGCAGCGACCAGGAGCGCTGATAGCTGCCGATCCTGACACAGAGTGTTGCCTGTATCTTCTATCACCGTCTTATTCTCCCTCTGGTTTATTTTTTTCTTTATTCCTAGGAGCACACCTTCATTCTATTACGATGACTATGAAAACACAGCATCTTTTTGAAAGGGACAAGTCCCTAGGTGCAACAATATAAAAACAATATAAAAATAAAAACATTGGTCACCGGGCCGGTGATGTCACCGGACCCATTTGTCCCTCCATCGGCCCTGTGTGCTCATAAGCTCTCTCTGGCCGGCGGGCTGGAATGTCCTTGAGATGCCGTGACAGCGGTGGGATGGCCGGCCCCGCCCACCCACCCACCCTGAAACCCCCTCCCAACCACTTTTCCCCTTCAGATACCCCCCCCCCCCCCCCTCTCTCTGTTCTCCTGTCCGTCCAGCCTGCCCCTCGCTGCACTAGTGTGTCTCTCCCGCCCTCCAGGCAGGAAGCTATAGATGGCCCGGTGTCAGTCTTTTGTAAAAAAAAAATAAAAGCGTGGCCCAGAACGGAAAGGATTATTCCACAGCAGAATGAATCTTGTCAACATTTAATTAAATTAAATTTTTTCTTTGTTTTCAGGATTTTCAAGGGCCTTGTAGAGTACTTGTTTGTGGAAAGCTAAAATGTATGAGGAATTTATACACAATATATATTCATATATATAAACAGCGAGAGAGAGAGAGAGAGAGAGAGAGAGAGAGAGAGAGAGAGAGAGAGAGAGAGAGAGAGAGAGAGAGATTTCTATCTGATGCACTGTTCCAGCCTAGGAAACGCGCTGCCCTCCCTCTGGGCAGTTCAGCCTTGTCTGACTAGTCGGGGAGAGCTATGCGCGCGTGTGCACGTGCGCGCCTGTGTGTGCGTATATGTGCGCGCGCTTTCGTGTGTGTGCGTGTGTGTGTGTGTCTTTCGGGAGGGGAGACATTGTTCCTTGACGTCACCGCCCGGCCCAGCCAGCCGCTGTAGCCACTGCTCTCAAACATGTCTTTGTTATTCTGAGGCTTCCATCTGAGAACGGTGATCAGCAAAATACGGAAGCCGATAGCCGCTGCGCTCACTCGCACACCCGGGGGAAGAAGAGAGGGCGGGGCGGACGTGTGTGTGTGTTTTGTCAACGAAATTGATTCAATAAATACATATTTGAAAGCAATGAACGCAATTAAGTCAATACACACGACACTAATATGGCGATGTGGAATAATAATTTCACAATACTTTTTATTTATGCGATTTTTTAATTATATAATACAAATATATAATGTAAATGTTTTGGTGTTGTCAAATGTCCCGTTGTATAGATCCTATGCATTCTCTGTGTTGCTATTTGAAAGTCATATTTTTTCATAAAATAGCCTGCATAAAAAATGTAAACAAATTCCTTGTTTGTATCAATATTTATGTTTGGAGATGAATACCGAAAGGATGCGCAGTGCACAGCTATTACTAATAATAGGCTCTATTAGAGAATAAGGCTCGGGGCAATTTAAAGTGAGTAAAAATAGGCTACAAGCCGTACATGTGAACTCCGGTCCAGTGTGATCGGGCTACCCGTCAATTGCGCCATTACAGCGTGTTGGGTTGGTCTACAGCAGCGTCGCTGGGCTCCCTCTTCAAGAAATCTGGGACACGTTTTGACACCGACCGCCAAGCATGGCTCTCTGTGGTAACTGAATAGCTAGTGTAATTTGACACTTCAACTTGCCGTGCTCTACGGTAGTTGATTCAGTCAGTCACTCACGTCGTTTTTTGGGGGATCTCGTGTCGCCTTTGTGAAGTGGAAAGGAGCACCGTAAACACGAGGGTTTTGGAGAACTAAAACGGACCGTCCCGGACGTCTGATTCACAAAGTAAGTTCCGCACTTTCAACATCCCCACCGTGCCGATGCAAAGGGGGGTTATAAATATGTTCATGTGTGTGTTGTTCAGAATGGGTCTGCTGCCTTCTCTGCTGCTGGACACACACACACTCGACCTGCTAACAATAGGTTGACCTACAGTATTTAATTGCACTGATGAAGTTATTTTGACCCAGAGTTTTGATTTTGATATCTGTCAAGACAAAACGAGCCCAATTTACGCAGCGTAATAACCGGGTTATTGGGCTGTGTGTGTTGCGGGTTGGCGTGCGGGTCTCCCGTTTATACATGATCAAAGTAGGCATGAATACTGAGCGACACCTCGCAGGGAAGATAGGCTAGACACGCATTATGACAAGCACATTTACACGTTTAACACGTTTTCGCGCGTAATGGAAACACCATTTGCATATCCTCGGTAAGTCACTGGGCGATTTAGTTGAAGCTAACCTGGGAATGTGTGTCAGTTAGCTCATGGCTCAGAGCAGCTTGTAGAGAGGAGTCCCACATAAAGCCTATTATTATCCGCTACCTGTTGTAATACAATTAGGAAACGCGTGTGTTTCGACTTGGCACGGTATAGCCCAGTAGCAGGCTGGTGGTGCACCTATTGGATTGGCGAGGGCTAAATGCAACTATTTGTACTGTTAACGGCGCGTGTTTACACAGATAACCACACACTGATGGTGTTATGGATACAGCGTTCAGCGGAGTTAAAGACCCAATTGAACCTGCGTTAGGTTCAGGAAGAAGGTATTGGATATCGGCGGCACCGCTCTCTGGAGCAGCAACAGCGGTCGTCCTCAAATCAGTGCGGCGGGTCTAGCGAACCAGTTAAATTCCTCCGTTTGCCTTCGAGGCCAGCCGGGGCAGAGCAGAGAGCAGCAGAGGGGGCTCCCGATGGGAGGAGGAGGAGACTGAATCCCTTTCATTATTACAGGCGAGCCTCTAGCTAACTTGAAGAGCAATCGAAGTGGAAGGAAGAAGGGAAATCGGGTATTTTAGAGAGGCGTAGAAGGTACCAGATCCTCATTTGGATGAATAATGGACTCCGAGCCGAGGGCTGGCTTTTGATTATATCAGTTAACCTAGGGCAATATGGAGCAATCGATATTCTGCAATCAATATAAGGCTGTGCAATCAATTGCTGTTTTATTTCCAGTTTGTTGTGCCTTCTTTTTCTTTTATCAGGTAATGAAATCTATTGAGATTAATTTATAAAACTACAGGCTTCTATATAACCTAGATCTGCTTACTTTTGCTCACTATGTCTTTGCAAACAAAATCGGTTTGATACAAGCCTGTAATGAAAACAAGTTGACTAAGAATAGGTGACCATAATGAATGACAGCCTGGAGGAGAGTATAAGGAGCAGAAACCATCTGCATTTGTTTGAAAGGAGAGTACATGCTTGCCCTTGTGTGTGTGTGTGTGTGTGTGTGTGTGTGTGTGTGTGTGTGTGTGTGTGTGTGTGTGTGTGTGTGTGTGTGTGTGTGTGTGTGTGTGTGTGTGTGAGAAAGTGTGTGTGTCTGTGTTCAGAAGCAGTTTTGTATCCTTCTCTTGGCCCTCTTGGGGCCTCTGCAGTCAGCCAGCCAGCTAGCCAGCTAGCTAGCCTGTGGGACTAGACAGGAGGGTGTCTGATTCACTAAGCAGGCTCACAGTGTCTTGCTCCCTCTGTGTTCAGCCAGGGAAAAAGCAGAGCGAGCTCTCCACCAACATACACACACACGCCACGCGGGGGCTGAGCGAGGTGCAGAGAACACACAGCAGCTGGGTCACGCACAGACACAGATTTTTGTGGAGCAATCAAACAGAGAAATTTGAGAGGTGAGACAAGAGGGGAGGAAGAGAGTTTACTAGGTACTGATAGAGTGTGACTAGCTGATATCAGTTTCATGACAGGTGGCTCTTTCTTTAGCACTTTTTCCCTGCTCTATGGCGGCTGTAGGAAGTCAGCGGAAAGCAGAGTGGCACGGAACAACTGACGTTTGAAGCAAAGACAAACTCATGCTCTTTGTCTCTGTGTCTGACGGTCTGCTCTCGCTTTCTCAGTCCCCCCCCCCCCCCTCTTTGCTGTTATCTCTTTTTCTATGGAGAACATATTGGTTTCAAGCCCTCAAAGATTATATTCATATACATAACCTGTTTCTTTTATGACAAGGTGTGAAAGTGAAATGCATTAACACATTAATTCTAAGCATTTACACCTTTCAAAATGCCAGACAGGGACGCATTCATTTAAAATAAGGGCTAGAAGGCATACACAAAAATACACACCTCGTTACATGTAGGCCTACATTTGTTTTTTCAATAGTACATCTGACATGTTTTCAAATCCGGTTTTGGTGCTCACACAGTCTAGCAAGTAAAGAAAGGAAGTTCCACCGTTCCACTCTGTATACATCCTCTCATTCACAGTCCGTGAATGCCCTCTAGGCATTTACAACCTGGCAAACACTAATCAATGTTTTGACAAGCGGTAGACGTTTCCCTGCCTTAACTGTTGCTGTGCTGTGGAGCACTATTCGGGCTGTGTGCTTGGACACTGGTTGTTTGAGGCTGCTTCCGGCCACCGTCGGCCCCGCCATCACCTACACCTCCTCTCTACTGGGGAAGTCTCTTCCTTCTGCGTCTCCCTCTCTGTGTAATATAAATAAAAAAAATAAAAAAATAAAAGCAGTTATCTCAGGAAGTCATGTGACTGTTTTTATTGTTCAGTTATAACTGCTGATTAACTCTGATAATAACTGATAATCCTGTATCGAGGTCTAAGGCAGAAGGGTGGAAAAACTATAAAATATGCTGTAATTATACTCTTTCAGGTCTCACTCCGTAAACCTGCCGCAAGATTGTTAATTACAATGCGGTTGTTTTTTTGTGTAACCAATTAGTTTTGTCTATTAACGGAACAACGGTCAACAAATTCCAAACGTCGTGTGCAGTTTCTTTTTCTAAGCAATCTAGTAACATTCGTGGACGATGAAGGTCTTGGATGAAGCTCTTGGATAAACAACATTTCTGCCTTCCACTCCCACCCCCCCCCCCCCCCCCCAACCCACCATATAGTTGAGGCAAATAATTGGCCATTGTCAACTTTAACTCTACTTATTTCTGCACTCCCTGCCTGAGCTCAAACTGAGCCGGTCTGGTCTAAGATGTTCACCTCTTCACAGTTTAACAGGTTCTTGAGCAATGTTTACTTTGGAGTGTATAGTCTTTTACTGTTGCTCGCGACATGGCGGGGCTTATAGCCTAACTTTTAAGAACAGTCTAACGACCATCTTCTCCCTGTTTCACCCGAGTTTTAACTTTTGGCTTTTTGCGGGGAGTGGGGTTAACCTATGAGCGTGTGACAGCTTTGATAGGGAACCACCCCTTCAAGTCAAATGCTTTGCATCTTTTGCATGCTTTGCTGTCTTTGACTCGAAGGCTAAAAAGTTAATGGTATCATCATTCCTCAATGTCGGCGGTCTAACTTGTAGCGTCCTTAAGCTAGACGTTGCTTTGGGGAAAAGTGTCTAAATGAGTATGTAGTCGTAAATGGTCCAATAGAAGGAGAGGGAGTCGAAGAGAGCCCCGGGCTGGCCCTCATGCATGTTTGATTTGATGCTCTCGGAGAGATGAGTGCAGTAGTTGTCACAATGGCTGCGTCCTGTCCCGCCCTCCTCCTCGGTTCACGGGGGCTGTTTGAATCATAAATGACACCAAGTCTCGCCAGAGTCCCCACGAGGGGAACAGTGTGTTCCATCTACCTAGCCATCCATCTCGTTCTCTCACTCCATCCATGTCCTTCTTACCATCCATCCAACTTGTTCCTTCATCCATCCATGTACAATTGTCCAATTTGGTGTTCTTTTACTGCTGATGAAATTCTGTGTGTGTGTGTGTCTGTCTGTGTGTGTGTGTGTGTGTGTGTGTGTGTGTGTGGGTGTGTGTGTAACACTGCTGAGAGTGAGAGAGAGAGAGAGAGGGAGAAAGTGGGGTAGAGGGAGAACTTGAGATGGGTTGAGAGAGAGATAGCGACGGATAGTATGTCTCTGTGAACGAGTGTCATTGGCGTGTGTCTGTTTGGCTTGTAAATCCTGTTTAAGCTAAACAAACTCATCGTCCTCATCCTCAAACAAACTGTCTATGTATGTGTGTGTGTTGTGCTGTCGCGTTTTTCCCGCCTCTCTCTCTCTCTCTCTCTCTGTCTCTCTCTCTCTCTCTGTCTCTGTGTCTGTGTCTGTGTCTGTGTCTGTGTCTGTGTCTGTGTCTGTGTCTGTGTGTGTCTCTCTCTGTCTGTGCTGTCGCGCTTTTCCCGCCTCTCTCCTCTCCCTCGCTCTAGCTTTAGAAGTACAGCTAATAATTCGTCTTCTCTCTCCTCATGCTGGGGTCAGTGGGTTTATGATTTCATTTCACATTTTCTAGCTCCAACTGTTTTGCAATGCGCACTGTCTGTAACATATTTCTCCGGGAGGTTACCACGACCTTAAAGTACGGTCCACTCCCATCTGAAAGATACTGAGTTGGATCCCCGGTAATCCTTTCCCTAACATGTGTGCATCCTTGAGCAATAGGTCTCCCAAACTCAATCCCAACTTAATTACATCTATCTGATGTTCAATGTAAGTGGTTTTAGATAAAACACGTTGGCTAAATGGCTAAAGAGGTAATAGTAATGGTCTCTTGGGCCCATCCAACTGTCGGCTACTTGGCTCGTGTGTTTTGAGGCTCTGTGACACAGTGTTTGCATAGTGCCTGAGTTCCTTGCCAGATACTTTCTGCTCCCTACCCATTGCCCAACATAGAAGAGTCTGTCTGTCTGAGTTTGAATAAGTAACTTCCTGCCCCCTAATGATTTTTATTTAATTCATTTTTTTTTTTAACGGCAACAAATAAATCCTCATAAAAAAGTTGAAACTCCTCTGTGAGTACAGGGGAAATTAGACTAAGACTTAAGAAGAAATCGCTGTGTTGCAATTTCTTGCAAGCAGGCGGCAGCCTTGGTGGCAGATTGTGAGTAAACGCTTGGCCTTTTACAAAGCCAATAATGAATCTTAATAAACAGATAATAAACCACATGCTCTGTTGATAGCGCCTTGGTGCATGTATGTGTGTGTGTAAACACACTCTTGCCTGGTCTGCTTTATTCCCCTGGTTTACGGTATGTGTGTCCTGAATCAGGATTATTTCTCTGTCTTGGTGTGAGAGATGGAGAGTGATTGTGGAGATTCTCTATGGAGAACCTGGACAACGTAAATTAACTAGGATTTACTAACACAGGTGGTTTTAATGAGGATCAGGTCAAGCCATAGCATTTATTTAGTCTGCTGCAAGCAGTAGAGGAGTTAATTGTATAATCTCCTACATTATGGACAGGAGCAGGATACTGAGGTGACTTGGGTGGTCAACAAGGCAATAGGTTCATGGTTTGAACCACATCGTCTGCAGTCCAACTTAAGCATCGTCCGCAGGCTTCCTTCAGCGAGATGCAGAACCCCTACCTCCTCAATGACGGCTCAGTCAGGCCTAAAACACTGGTTAAACCATTTGTTTGAATGGGGGACTTGCGTTTAAGATGGGGAGTTGTTATTCGAATGGATTCACCGTACAGTCGCTCTGGATAAATTCGCGACAAAGTAATGATAATAAACTGTTCACTACTTTACTTTGCATGGCAGGAGACAATGTTGCAGAAGGTTAAGTGGCAGCTGTTTTAATAGTGTCGTTTGGTTAACAAATCGTATTGGACGTCTGTAGAATATAATGTCTTTTGTGAATGGGGGCTTTGTTGCCTTGAAGTGACTGACTTGATGTAAATGATGCAGATTGTGGTTTTTGTGTCAGAATAGGGGCGGTTGCCTGGCTTACTGCCTCCAAATTAGCATCCGTTGTAATCTTTTCCTGATCATATTTGTCCATTGGTCCATAAACCTGTGGGTGTACTGTGGGTGTTTTGAGGGCCAAGTTTCCCCTCCATCACCTATTTCTGAAACTAGCAGTTGGGCCAGTGGTTTCCTCATGGTTCTAAGAGCTGAGGTTGGTTTTGTTTCCCTGGCTGTGCATTGCAGATAAAGATGCACACTGTAAACCCAACCGTAGCTATGGCTACTGCACATCAATACTCTTTCTTCCTTCTTTTTTTTTTTCTCCGTTCTTGTTTTTGTTTGTATATGTCTTGCGTTCCTTCCATAATCTCATTATTTTATATGTGAGCAGCAAATTATCAAAACATACATAACACAGAAATATCGACGCAGCATAGTCCACCCACCATTCCACCAGGTAACCTAGAATCTGTTCTGGTTGTTTACCCTCCCCGGTCCTATTAGAGGAGGTGTTGGGTGTATACATCACTTGTTTATTTTCCACCAATTCTCCTGCTAATACCACGATACATTGTGCTGGTGGAGCGACGGCAGGAGATGGAAGTCGTCGTTTATCATATCGGTAATGAGAGCGCGCTAATGGTGTGTATTCCGGAGACAGCCATGATACACTGCATGGCGCTTGCCAGGGATTAGCCTCCGAACAAAGTCTGTCATTGTCTTCCCCGTGCTCTTTAATTATCTGGCAAACATATTATTGGCAAAAATCAGCGTGGTGTCCGTGTTGTTATCATTTCAGATAACGCTGGGAGAGTGAGAGTTCGTATTCAAAAACCCTATAACTGGAGCAAAGGAACAAAAAGATTTTGGAGCAATCTTCTACAGGGGGGATCTGCTGTGTGAACCTTGGGTTGTTCATGACGCCATGACCCCACCACCTTCTTACCAACTATCAACTCTGCCACAAATGCTTGTAGACACCTAGGATCTATTGTTCAAGAATGGAGTAAAGGGGATAACCAATATTTGATAACGTGTCCACGTATCATGGGATGGATTGCAGTCTCTTGAGACAGTGGCTCAGAGCTGTCCTTCTTTCATCGTACATCTCCTCCTCCACTCTACCGAGGAGTTGTTCCGACTGTGGTTCAGAATAGAAGACGTGTGTGTGTGCCTTTTATGATCACATGTATGTGTGTCTGTTTATGTGTGTTACAGAGTGTCTGAGATCATGTATGCCTATTTGTCCGTGTGTGTGAATGCGTGATCCCATTAGTACTGTGTGTGTGTGTGTGTGTGTGTGTGTGTGTGTGTGTGTGTGTGTGTGTGTGTGTGTGTGTGTGTGTGTGTGTGTGTGTGTGTGTGTGTGTGTGTGTGTGTGTGTGTGTGTGTGTGTGTGTGAGATATATTAGACAGCGGTGGGTTGGGGGACACAGTTACGACAGCAGTTAGATGTTGGAGTGGAAGTCGGATGTTGGATATGTGTATGGTGGTGGCAACTCGGATCTGTTAATGACAGGAGTCTGTTCTTGTATCTCCCCCCTCCCCATCCCCACCCAGCTTGTAATTTCTCCCTGACCTCGTCTCACTCAATATCAAATCAGTGTAATTGTATTACAAGGCAAGAGGCGTGGCCCCAATCAGGTCCTCCACCCTCCATGGCGTGTGTGTGTGTGTGTGTGTGTGTGTGTGTGTGTGTGTGTGTGTGTGTGTGTGTGTGTGTGTGTGTGTGTGTGTGTGTGTGTGTGTGTGTGTGTGTGTGTGTGTGTGTGTGTGTGTGTGTGTGTGTGTGTGTGTGTGTGTGTGTGTTGCTTCTGCAGAATCACATATGCAGCGTGCATGAGGGAGAGAGGGAGACTGAGAGAGACTTGGGGTGAGTTCCTGCCCTCATTTTCTCAGGAATTCCTTTGTTTTTGGAAGGCAGAGAGGGAGAAACTGAATCTGTGTGTAGCCCGGGGGCCTCTGGGGGCCGTGCTCCTGCAGAGCTCTCCCCACACATCTCTTCTTCTGCCGCCAAAACCCAGCGCTTTTAAAGGACGGCTCCGCTTTCAAAGCTGGGATCATCAGCCAAGGTGTTTTTCCACCTTTTTCCCCCGAACAAGAAAGGACAAGAAAATAGGCTGTTAAAATGACCCTCACAGAAACATTTTGCTGACCATTTGACAACAGCAAGTGATGTTCGCCATTGTCATATGTTCCGCATAACTTGGTCGTTTCTTTTAGAGTCATTGCGTGCAATGAAATTGATATGCCAAAGCAAGGAGATTGAGTTACAAACGCATAATGGTAATACTAATCATTATATCCATGAGTGGTTGTCGATCTTATGAAATGAGCAACATGAGGTTGAAATGCATATTGAATGGAACCATGGCTGAGGTTAACATGGCTGTGCCAGGTGGATGGCAAACCATTCCAGTCCAGTAACATATACTATATTCAGTCGTTTTATCGGCCAACATTGTAGGCTGCTGGATCAAACCCTGAATCATGATTGGGCTGTCACTCAGGAGATGAAAAGCCGTTGGCCGGGGAAGCACGTGTGTCTTATCAAGCCAAGGAGCTTGCCAGCGCCTCACACACATGGTAGCGGTACATAACATACAAAACAAGATAATAACACAAGCAATAACAAGAGAAGTAACTGGTACAGGCTTGCAATCACAGAGCCTGGTCTTCTTCCAATAACATCCCAAGGTTGCTTGCTATTGAATCAACTTTCATTCTCTGATTCTCCTTCGCTGTCATTCTCCAGTGATATCCGAGGTTGCAGAATGAAATCACCAGAGTTTTTTTTCTCTCAACCTGAACAAGCAGTTAAGTCTAATTCAACCCTGCATGTGTGGGTCATTGGAGCTGATAAACCTTTCGGCTAGCGGTGCTACACTCACACAAAGGTTAAGTAAGCCTATCTCTCCTGCTCCGCCATCGTGGTTGGCCATCACTAAGTTGTTCTACTTCTTCCGTGTGTGTGTGTGTGTGTGTGTGTGTGTGTGTGTGTGTGTGTGTGTGTGTGTGTGTGTGTGTGTGTGTGTGTGTGTGTGTGTGTGTGTGTGTGTGTGTGTGTGTGTGTGTGTGTGTGTGTGTGGATTGTCTTTCACTTTTAAGTAGCTAACTGCCATAAAGGAGGGAGACCAGCACCCCCTCCCCACTTGAAGGGGTCTGGTGTTAAGCAAGGGGGGGGGGGGGGGACTGAATAGGCTTGTTGGCTGCCTCTTTTGAGCTGCCTCTATTCTCTACCTTCATAAAGAACAGGCGGGGGCGGCATGGTGGTGCTGGTGGTGGGGTTACGATGGGGGTAGGACGAGGGGGTCTTAGTGGTGGGATCACGTGAGCGGTTATTGTGTGTTCATACTGGTTCTCTGGTTGTCACTCGAAATCAGTTTGACTCTTTCGCCGTCAAAATCATTACAGAGGCTAAAAGCCGTGTGCGTGTGCGCATCAACAATCGTGATAATCACGTTTGTTTCCAGCCTTCCTGCTGTGTTGCTATAATTAGCCTTCTATTCTCTATCTCTCTGTCTCTCCATTTCTCTCACTCTCTCTCGTGTGTGTGTGTGTGTGTGTGTGTGTGTGTGTGTGTGTGTGTGTGTGTGTGTGTGTGTGTGTGTGTGTGTGTGTGTGTGTGTGTGTGTGTGTGTGTGTGTGTGTGTGTGTGTGTGTGTGTGTGTGTGTGTGACTTCAGCAAGAGGAAGTTGAGTGGGAGAGTCATATTTGGACTCCTGCTTCATGGGGACAATGTAAAGCCTCCTGTTGCAGTCCTATCCCTCTCTGTACGATTGACTCTGGAGTGTACTGCTGTGTGTGTTTTGGTGCGAGGCTTTGTTGCTGTGTGTCTGTGTGAGCCTCACACAAAGGTGTGTTTTGCCAGCATGTTAACAGCCCCTCAACAACAACTCCCTTCTAATTGGGCTCTGAGCGTCCGGGCGTTTGATGTCCCTTGTTTCGCCAGACAGGGGGGTGGGGGGTGTCTGGGAGGGACATATGAACTTCATCATTCGGTCACTCTGTGATAGGAACACGTCCACATGACATGAATTCCCACCAAACCGGGGGCACTGTGGACTTCTGATCCACAAACTCGAGAATAAGGAGATCACACAGTCCTCCGTGCATAGCATACCGATCTCCCCTGCTGTCTATCGACCACGACCTATCACCAAGACCAGAAGACCACACCCCACCTCGTGCCAAGCTCAGTCTCCCGTTACCTGCATTTTATTTCAACCTTTCCTTTTTTTTTTTAATACACTTATGATCCCTCTTTTAAACGTCTGTCGTCCTCTCTGCTCTTTCCTCCGCTCCTTATTTGTCCCTCTTCCCTTCCCTATAGTTTCTTCTTCTCCTTTTCTTTAACCTTCTTCTTCGTCTTCGTGTGTGTGTGTGTGTGTGTGTGTGTGTGTGTGTGTGTGTGTGTGTGTGTGTGTGTGTGTGTGTGTGTGTGTGTGTGTGTGTGTGTGTGTGTGTGTGTGTGTGTGTGTGTGTGCCAACGGCCACAGCTCCACCACGCCCCCTGGAGCAGAGCGCCAGAGCAAACATCTGTCACACGCACACTATCCCCCGATCTGATCACTCCCACCCAGGAAGCTCTGGGGTCAGGAAGAGTAGCAACAGCCAGCGCTACACCGGCACACACCCACGGACACGTGCATGCACACGCATAGACACGTGCCCACGCGCAGACAGACACGCGCCCATGGGCAGACAGACAGACAGACAAGCTATGGCAGAAGGGACTTCACCACCTCGCCCAATCACTCTCGTTCTCTCTTTCTCTAACTCTCTGTCTCTTTCTCTGTCTGTGTTGAGCGGTTGGTTGCGAGAAGCAGGATTTGGACCGAGTCAACCCGCTGGCTGGCAGGCAGGTGCCTATCTTCGTCTCTGATAAAACCATCCTCTTCTCAACCCCGCAGGCTGTAGAAAGCCGGCTGAGGTGGCAGGTTTATCACCTGCGGTGTTGATCAAATCGTTGACAGTTAATCTGCTTTGTGCGTTGCTCCAGGCGATGTGAGGAGAAAGGGACCTGTTTGAATAGAGGAGGGAACACATTCGTTGTGTTTCTTTCAAGTATAAATAAAATGAACAAACATCTTTCCTTTTGATTTTGAATTCACTAAAGTAACCAAAATCCACTTTTTCTCATACACATGCTGCCAGTATAAGGACAGATACAAGCTTACCTTACCGTACCCAAGACCTACTACGTGCTTTCAGACTCAAGCCCTTTCTTTTATCCCTCCTTCCAATAAATCAAACTTCATTGTTTAATCCACAACAGGTTATCTTTAGCAGGTTCCCTACCCCCTGCCTAAACACCCTAATGACTTGTATCTCAACTGACATTACTTGCTAAATTACATAATGGTAAATAAACTGTGTGTGTGTTTGGCGTGTGCGGTAAAGCTTCGGGCCATGTGATTTTGTAAATAAAGTGCATGTCACACGGAGTGGCTTCTGAGCCCGGAGGGATCTGGTCTTATCCCTTGAAGTCAAAGGTGTGTGTGTGTGTGTGTGTGTGTGTGTGTGTGTGTGTGTGTGTGTGTGTGTGTGTGTGTGTGTGTGTGTGTGTGTGTGTGTGTGTGTGTGTGTGTGTGTGTGTGTGTGTGTGTGTGTGTGTGTGTCTCAGCTGTTTCCTGAGTGTCCATGATGGGGAGCACATTTTCCCTGTTCGACATCAACAGCGAAGACCTCCGAGAGAGACCAGGAAAAAGTCAGATAGAGAGAAAAGGAGGGGAAAGATATATCGAGAGAGACTTGGAAAGGTTATGGAGTGAGTGCCATACATATAAAGAGACAGAGAGAGGGGGAGAGAGAGACAGCGACAAAGAGACTTGAAGAGAGTCAGAGAGAAGGAGAGACGGACTCAGAGAGACAGCCACAAAGAGAATTGGAGAGAGAGAAACAGATAAAAATACTTGGAGAGAGAGAGAGAGACTTGGAGAGAGACTTGGAGAGAGTCATAGAGAAGGAGACGCTGAGTCAGAGAGAGAGACGGTGTCAACGAGACTTGGAGAGAGTGAGACACTGATAAAGAGACCCGGAGAGACAAATAAATCGAGAGTAACAAAACCTACACGGACTGCCTGTGCATTTTTCCACCCCTCTTCCATTTCATTTTGGGACACGGACAATCTTTTTCCCATTAACGCTCATCAGAGGAAAAAAAAACCACTGTCCTATTTTCACACGCGGGCCGGGAACAATTGAAACAATTTGAGCCGCCATTATCCTAATGTGGCGCAATGGAAGACGAGGAGCGGAGCGGGCGGAGCGGGTCGCGCCCGCCCTTTTGATGAAGTGGCTCGTGTTAGAATGTGGCCCCTCCGCCCCTGAGGAGAGGCCCTGGCCACTCGAGGGGCTGAAGGAGGTTTTGATGGAAACCCCATGAATGATTGATAACAGGAGAGGAGCGGTTTAAAAAGTCCCACCGCCCAGCCGCCCGCCCACCCCTTCGTGCTCCTTGGCCATCTATTATTCAGCGCCCTCTCCCTCGTATTTAGGTGCCACACGGAATTTCAGTCACCATCGGGAAATCTCGGGTGGGTAATTCCAGTCAAAGGAATTAGGTTTTCTTTTTTGGGGGTACCTGATGGGCAGAGCTGATGCCCCAGGTCGTGACGGGAACAGGACAGTGTACGTACGCAATATGTTCCGTGGGGGGGGCAGGGTGGGGTCTAGTTAACTTTAGCTGGAGAGTTGGAGTAAACGCTCTTATGTAGAACCAGCAACACACCACCCGGGCCGCTGCTGCCTACTACATCATCAAAGGAATGAAACCTATCTGGTGGAAGGTTAAGAAAGGGAAATGAATATGCATTTAATGATATGGAATTAGTTTGTTGGCCGTTTCTATTTCGGCGTGGGTTTGTTTTTATTCCGTCGTTGGCACCGGCGACTCGTGTGCGTTTTGTTTTTGTCGTCGCGGCCTGCACGATGCACTGTCTTGTCCTGGACATGTTCTGATGGCTGCATGCCACCCTGGCTTACACACACATGGGTAAATAGAGTGCATCAACTCACTACACACGCAGTCTGCGTGACCGAGTGCCGGAGTCACACACATAGCACACATGTTGGGTATAATGGTGGTGAGATTGAAGGGAGGGGGAGGTGTGTGTGTGTGTGTGTGTGTGTGTGTGTGTGTGTGTGTGTGTGTGTGTGTGTGTGTGTGTGTGTGTGTGTGTGTGTGTGTGTGTGTGTGTGTGTGTGTGTGTGTGTGTGTGTGTGTGTGTGTGTGTGTGTGCGCGCGCGCGGAGGTGGAGTGTTGCTTTGTGGAGAGGAGCTGACAGGTGCTGTGGGGGTCCCATGACCCCCCGCCCAACTGGAGAGCAAGACAGACAGGGGGGAGAGAGAAAGATATATATATAATACACACACACACACACACACAGACAGAGAGAGGAGAGCTAAAGAGAGCCTGATGAGGTTAGTCTTCTGCTGTGTCTGGCAGCGTTATATTTAGTGGCCAGAATTTTGTTTTTTAATCTAGTGGTTGGACTATTTGGTTTGAGTCCCAGCCAAAAAGCGCCGACTTTGAACCCCAATATCTTCTACTACTTGACCAGGATCCTTGACCCCTGGCCGCCACGTGTATCTGAATTCACTTTGGATCAAATGAAATGTCCGCATCAAACTAAGCAAATAAAGGGAGATGGTTGTCATTCAGTGTTTTGTACTGTCCAGTGTTGGAAGGTATGTAATTCAACCGTTCACGGAAGTAGTGATTTATTGGCGGCCAACTGCGTGCGGTTTTGCTTGACAGCTGCGTTTCCGTCCCACCTATTCACCTTCTTCCTCTTCTTAGTATCACAGTGACTCCTACCTTTATGCCCTCGTCGTACATTCACCGACGACTCTGCGGACGAGTTCCCGGCAGCTCTGTGTGTGTGCAAACGTGCGACTTAAAACTGAAATTGTACAGAGTCCTATTAATTTGAGGTTGCGAACATAATTCAAAAGTTGACTCAGGATACTTCGTGAACAGGCTTTGAGCGGTGGTGGGTGTTCCCATTTTTTTCTTTTCTTTTCTTCAACTCTTGTGTGTTATCTTCCTAGTGACGATCATTGCTTCGTCACGGGGAGGGGGGGGGGGGGGGGGGGGG